>NC_134363.1:20911819-20914319 GCF_048569485.1 Anomaloglossus baeobatrachus | reverse complement strand
CTATCTATCTATCTATCTATCTATCCCTCTATCTATCTATCCCTCTATCTATCCCTCTATCTATCTATCTATCTATCTATCTATCTATCTATCTATCCCTCTATCTATCTATCCCTCTATCTATCCCTCTATCTATCCCTCTATCTATCTATCTATCTATCTATCCATCTATCTATCTATCTATCTATCTATCTATCCCTCTATCTATCTATCTATCTATCCCTCTATCTATCTATCTATCTATCCCTCTATCTATCTATCTATCCCTCTATCTATCTATCTATCCCTCTATCTATCTATCTATCTATCTATCCCTCTATCTATCTATCCCTCTATCTATCTATCCCTCTATCTATCTATCTATCTATCTATCTATCTATCTATCTATCTATCTATCTATCCCTCTATCTATCTATCTATATATCTATCTATCCCTCTATCTATCTATCTATCTATCTATCTATCCCTCTATCTATCTATCTATATATCTATCTATCCCTCTATCTATCTATCTATCCTTCTATCTATCTATCTATATATCCCTGTATCTATCTATCCCTCTATCTATCTATCTGTCTATCTATCTATCTATCTATCTATCCCTCTATCTATCCATCTATCTATCTATCTATCTATCCCTCTATCTATCTATCTATCTATCTATCCCTCTATCTATATATTCCTCTATCTATCTATCTATCTATCTATCTATCTATCTATCTATCTATCTATCCCTCTATCTATCTATTCCTCTATCTATCTATCTATCTATCTATCTATCTATCTATCTATCTATCTATCTATCTATCTATCTATCTATCTATCTATCTATCCCTCTATCTATCTATCTATCCCTCTATCTATCTATCTATCTATCTATCTATCTATCCCTCTATCTATCTATCTATCTATCCCTCTATCTATCTATCTATCTATCTATCTATCTATCTATCTATCTATCTATCTATCTATCTATCTATCTATCTATCCCTCTATCTATCTATCTATCTATCTATCTATCCCTGTATCTATCTATCTATCTATCTATCTATCCCTGTATCTATCTATCTATCTATCCCTGTATCTATCTATCTATCTATCCCTCTATCTATCTATCTATCCCTCTATCTATCCCTCTATCTATCTATCTATCTATCCCTCTATCTATCTATTCCTCTATCTATCTATCTATCTATCTATCTATCTATCTATCTATCTATCTATCTATCTATCTATCTATATATCCCTCTATCTATCTATCTATCTATCTATCTATCTATCTATCTATCTATCCCTCTATCTATCTATCTATCTATCTATCTATCTATCTATCTATCTATCTATCTATCTATCTATCTATCCCTCTATCTATCTATCTATCTATCTATCTATCTATCCCTCTATCTATCCCTCTATCTATCTATCCCTCTATCTATCTATCTATCTATCTATCTATCCCTCTATCTATCTATTCCTCTATCTATCTATCTATCTATCTATATATCCCTCTATCTATCTATCCCTCTATCAAATCAAATCAAATCAAATAAGCTTTATTGGCAGGACCAAATACAAATTAGTTTTGCCAAAGCAAGTGTACATTAGGGGCTGGGGCTGTGGGGATGGTGGGTGGGGACTGTAGGAAGGATGGATGGGGCACATCCAGGGTGGGGACTGTGGGGGCACTTCTAGGATGGGGGCTATGGAAGTCCATGGCTTATGATGGGGCATATCCAGGGTGGGACTGTGGTAACGGTGGATGGGACATATCCAGGGTGGGGATTGGGGGGCCACATCTGGGATGGGGGGCTATGGAAGTCCATGACTTATCATAGTTCTCTTTCTCGAAGTCTATGGCATTCGCTCACATACTGCGCTGCTATCTCCACTGCGCTCTCTTCTTCCCCCAGCAGGATATATATTTTCTCTTCCTCCTTCATGGAGCTGAAATCCGGGAAGAGATGGGAGAGTCTCCTGAAGTGAGTGTCCCTCACTGCTGAGTACTTGGTGCAGTGTAGCAGGAAGTGGGTTTCATCCTCCACGGCCTCCAGGTCACAGTGTTGGCACAGTCTGTCCTCCCTTGGCTTGTAGCTCTGCTTGTGACGTCCGGATTCGATGGCTAGACTGTGGGCACTGAGTCTATATCGGCTCAGGGTCCTGCGGTCTCTGGGGTCCGGGAGTTTCTCCAGATATGGGGCCAGTCTGTAGTCTCTCTGTAGTCTCTGGTACGTGGTCAGTTTCTGTGAGGTGTTGATGTCGGTCCTCCAGTCACTGACATACCTCTCCTGGCCCTCGTCTACCATCTTCCTGATTCTGGTTCTTGTCAGGCTGCTGTGATTGGTTATTTTGTCCAGTTGGGTTTGGGAGGGCTGTGCCCGGGGTCCTGGTTCATCTGGCCCACGTATATATATCAGAGCTTTGTGGTGATGGGAGTTTGGATTGCTACTCTGTAGGTGAGCCTGAAATGATAGTGACCTCTTCAGAGCTGCTAGGTGTAGAG
>NC_134363.1:20811819-20909319 GCF_048569485.1 Anomaloglossus baeobatrachus | reverse complement strand
TCTATCCATCTATCTATCTATCCCTCTATCTATCCCTCTATCTATCCCTCTATCTATCTATCTATCCCTCTATCTATCCCTCTATCCCTCTATCTATCTATCTATCTATCTATCTATCCCTCTATCTATCCCTCTATCTATCTATATCTATCTATCCCTCTATCTATCCCTCTATCTATCTATCTATCCTTCTATCTATCCCTCTATCTTTCTCTCTATGCTCGGGGCCGGCAGTGGACTCATGAATCTTGGCCATGCTACTAGTCGTTGGGCAGGAAGTGGTTAATGGCCGACCTCGGCTCAGAGCCTGGTGGTAATTGGTGACAGAAGGTGTTGTCACAGGCTGCCTATTAGTGGAACGAGTTTTGCTCCATTATTGTATGTGAAAAGTGGACAGGACTGGACGCGGGAGGTGAAGTCACCGGCTTCGTGCGGTCAATAATGGCTCATAGACAGCCGGTGCAGCGGACACACAGCGGCCATAGTAAACACTACAATAATAGAGAACGGGTTATCCCGTGCGTCAATTAGCGCCAATAATTAACCAGTGACGAGTCCGACTCTGCGCATTATGTCATCTGTGACTGCGCGAGATATGAATCACTTATCTGCACAATCTATAGGGATCCAGATACAGGATACGGCTGCGGGAGCTTTATACGGTAATGTGGGCACTGTATGGTTGCATTATTTTAGCACTAAAGGTTGTATTCCTTGGGCACTATATGATATATTGTAAAGGAGGAGGTTTTTTTTTAATAGAATTAACTACACAGGGAGCACCTCAGGATAAGGCCCCACTGTCATCTCCTTAAAGGAGCACTCCCATCAAAAATGAGAGTAGTATGTTACGTCTCTATATGGATGCCTTTAATGATTTCCCACTTCTGATAAATTTAAAGGGAGACCCTGTGCCCAATCTTCCCTAGCGTGTTAAATGCTCTCCCCCTCCATTAATATTAGGGTCCCTCTTCGAGGCTCTTATTCCTGTACCACTCACTTATTTTACAGTGGGTGAAATAAGTATTGGACACGACATTTTTAAAGATGCTATTGACATAAATTTCTCACTAGATGTCGGTAACAACCCATCCAATCCACACAGGCAAAGAAATCAAACCACCGATGTTCATAAATGAAATTATATGTAATAATGAGAAATCAAACAGGGAAAAAGTATTGAACACATTGGGTGGAAAAAGTCATTATTAGAAAGCAATGGTGCTACTTAGTGAAAAAAAATAATATCAGCTGATGGCCTATAAAAAGGTGTCTCATTACCAATGTGCCACACAAGAAACATCTCATGATGGGTAAAACTAGTGAGCTGTCTCAAGACATTAAAGTATGAAATACATTTCACTAAGCATACAATACTTTTTCACTGTGTCAGTTCTCATTATTACACATATTTTATGGACATTGATGGTTTGATTTCTTGGCCTGTGTAAATTGGATGGGTTGTTACCGACATCTGGTCAGAAACGTACGGCAATATAACCCACTGTATATATGGTTATATAACCTTTCGATTACAGGGTTGCTGGTGCACAGAACGATCCTGGGAAGACTGAGTCTAGAGTGGCCCTTTAAATCTAATATATAAAGCTGAATGTGTGTATGTATGTATGTGTGTGTGTGTGTGTGTGTGTGTGTGTGTGGACCCCGAGAGCGTCATAGGCTATGTTTTGAGGGGAAATTTTAACCCCGCGCTTTACAGTTATTCACCAAAAAACCTACCTCCATTAAAGTGAATGGAGCTGGGAGCCACAGTGCAGCCAGAACTTCAGAAGAATGCGCAGCCACGCCCTTATATGGAATGTTGGCGTGTCACAATGCAGCCAGGGAAAGAGACAGACACAGACAGGGAAAGAGGCAGACAAAGACAAAGAGACAGACTGACAGGGAACGAGACAGACAGGGAAAGAGAGAAACAGGTTAAGAGACAGACACAGACAGGTAAAGAGACAGACACAGACAAAGAGACAGACACAGGGAAACAGACAGACAGGGAAAGGGAGGGAAAGAGAAAGACAGGGTAAGAGACAAAGACAGGTAAAGAGACAGACAAAGAGACAGACACAGGGAAAGAGAAAGAGGAAAAGAGACAGACAGGGAAAGAGAGGGAAAGAGACAGACAGGGTAAGAGACAAACAAAGACAGGTAAAGAGACAGACAAAGAGACAGACACAGGGAAAGAGAAAGAGGGAAAAAGACAGACAGGGAAAGAGATGGAAAGAGACAGACAGGGAAAGAGACAGACATAGATAGACAGACAGGGAAATAGATAGATAGACAGACAGGGAAAGAGATTGAGACAGACGGAGAAGGAGACAGAGACAATCAGAGACAAACAGGGAAAGAGACAGACAGACAAAGAGATAGAGAGAGAGACAGAGAGATATATACAGAGGGGGAGACAGACATTATAATTACATTTCTATCTATTTGTTTTGTGGATATTGTGTGCAGAATACATTTTTGTTAATACATTCTATTTTGTTAACAGCAGTTATTAACCCGGGCGAAGCCGAGTAGTACAGCTAGTCACCTATATGAGTGAAGACGCCATCTCTGGTTATGGGATTAACTGAATGTGAACACTTGGGTTTAATAAATGACATAAAACAGATGAAGATGTCTATGAGGTCACTTGATTTATGGCGCTTGCTCATTAGCAGGCTCCTTTGTTAGGATTACTGTCAATAAGTATCATTACTGTAGCAACAATCCGCATTGATTGGCTGTGACCCGGGTGATTAGTGACAGGGATAGGCCCTACTGTATTATAGTAATCCGTCAATAGGACGATGTAAGAAGACGGTGATGACCCTCAAGACGAGATCATGGAGTGCAAGGAATATCAGACAGATCAAGACAGTGTGCAAAGGGCTTTTTTAGGGATGATTTAAAACAAAAGAAAAAAAATATGCAAATAGCAACGTAGTATACATTGTTTACAAATAATAATAATAAAGTAGTATACATTGTTTCCTTATGAACTGACACTTTTCTACAACCTTCAGCATAAAAGGTGGAAGAGTTATTCCATCTTTTCTACATATGACTTAGGACATGATAATATCAGCGACATTGAGGAGACAATCTGATCATTGTGATCTAACGCAAAGTGATCCTTAAAGGAAAGCAATGGAAGGAGCCGCTGATAATTGCACTTTACCCTAATAAATCACATCACTGCCAGGAAACAATCGTGATAATCCGATCACTGACGAGCGGCCGTCCATGTGCGGATCTCGCCCTGCAGCGACGAGTCACAGGACAGGTTATGAGAAACAAGTGATGATCGCAGGCACCTAACGACCATTATTACCGTAATCATACATATCATTATTATTAGAAGAAGCATAATATGTTCATCATTATGCATTATAAAGAATGAGTAATGGTTTTGTAGGAGACGGTAGAACAGTTGTTACATCCTGTATTATACTCCAGAGCTGCACTCACTATTCTGCTGGTGCAGTCACTGTGTACATACATTACTGATCCTGAGTTACCTCCTATATTATACTCCAGAGCTGCACTCACTATTCTGCTGGTGCAGTCACTGTGTACATACATTACTGATCCTGAGTTACCTCCTATATTATACTCCAGAGCTGCACTCACTATTCTGCTGGTGCAGTCACTGTATACATACATTACATTACTGATCCTGAGTTATCTGCTGTATTATACTCCAGAGCTGCGCTCACTATTCTGCTGGTGCAGTCACTGTGTACATACATTACATTACTGATCCTGAGTTACCTCCTGTATTATACTCCAGAGCTGCGCTCACTATTCTGCTGGTGCAGTCACTGTGTACATACATTACTGATCCTGAGTTACCTCCTGTATTATACTCCAGAGCTGCACTCACTATTCTGCTGGTGCAGTCACTGTGTACATATATTACTGATCCTGAGTTACCTCCTGTATTATACTCCAGAGCTGCACTCACTATTCTGCTGGTGCAGTCACTGTGTACATACATTACATTACTGATCCTGAGTTACCTCCTGTATTATACTCCAGAGCTGCACTCACTATTCTGCTGGTGCAGTCACTGTGTACATACATTACATTACTGATCCTGAGTTACCTCCTGTATTATACCCCAGAGCTGCACTCACTATTCTGCTGGTGCAGTCACTGTGTACATACATTACATTACTGATCCTGAGTTACCTCCTGTATTATACTCCAGAGCTGCACTCACTATTCTGCTGGTGCAGTCACTGTGTACATACATTACATTACTGATCCTGTATTATACTGCAGAGCTGAACTCAAAGTGCAAGGAACACACAAGACTTAAATGCATTGTCTGGGAAAACTGTCATAGCTTTAGGCTTGTGTATCATTTTGTATCAGTTCTTCTGGAGAAGAGCTCAATTTTTCTCACATTTATGAAGACATCAAGTGCATCATTTAACAGAGCTCCATATGAAGTGTCATCATTGCCCCATATACAAGAATATATACATATACAAGAAGTCATCATTGCCCCATATACAGCGTCGGATACTGCTGCTCTTACTGTACCTAAATCCAACCCTCTGTGGTCTATACACAGTATCTTTATGAAGGTTAGAGGATTGTCTGCAGCTACACAACTCATCCTCTGGCGGCTTTCCCAGATTCATAGAACTAAATGATAGAATTCTTCCGGCCTCCACCGCCACTAGGGGGAGCTCACTGTATGGAATTTTTATAACTGCAGCTGGAAGCATATAGTAACTCGAGCGTGAGTTTCAGAAAAAAGCAAATATTCTGTCCTATGGCCAAAACAGCAAATCTGCCTAAATGGAAGAGAAATGAGGAAACCCCCCCAAAAAATGATGCATTTCACCAAATCCGGAGCATTTGGGGGATTACACTTTTGCCCAAACTCACAGATAATAAAACTCATGTAAGCTCCTATTTGTGCGGAGCTTTAGGTTTTTTATTTTTTTTTTATTATTTTATTATTATTATTTTTTATTATTTTTTATTTTATTTATTTTTTTATTTGTTTTTGCCCCTACACCAGAAAGGAAGAATGAGCTGTGACATTAGGGGGACCTCACACTGCGCCCCGCGCCTCATCCTACGATGAATTGTTACGCGGGAAAAAGAAAAAGAAAATCTCCGAGTAATTGCACATTTACATTCATAGAGGATACAACTAAACTGTCCAAGAAAAGCGGAAGGTTCCGAAGCTGAGCGAAGATTCTATCTCCATGGAAACAGGAAAACAAACAAAAATAGATATGATTAACTGATGAGCGAATCAAGTAAAGTGCTGCAGAGACACACGAGGAGGCCCCCAACCCCAAATATACCCTGTACCCCCTGTGTCAGTGTCATTATCCTGTACCCCCAGCATCATTATCCTGTACCCCCAGTGTCAGTGTCATTATCCTGTACCCCCAGCATCATTATCCTGTACCCCCAGTGTCATTATCCTGTACCCCCAGCGTCATTATCTTGTACCCCCAGTGTCAGTGTCATTATCCTATACCCCAGTGTCATTATCTTGTACCCCCAGTGTCAGCGTCATTATCCTGTACCCCCAGTGTCATTATCCTGTACCCCCAGTGTCATTATCCTCTACCCCCAGTGTCATTATCCTGTACCCCAGTGTCAGTGTCATTATTCTGTACCCCCAGTATCAGTGTCATTATCCTGTACCCCCAGTGTCAGTGTCATTATCCTGTACCCCCAGTGTCAGCGTCATTATCCTGTATCCCCAGTGTCAGCGTCATTATCCTGTACCCCCAGTGTCAGTGTCATTATCCTGTACCCCCAGTGTCAGTCTCATTATCCTGTACCCCCAGTGTCAGTGTCATTATCCTGTATCCCCAGTGTCAGTGTAATTATCCTGTACCCCCAGTGTCAGTGTCATTATCCTGTACCCCCAGTGTCAGTGTCATTATCCTGTACCCCCAGTGTCAGTGTCATTATCCTGTACCCCCAGTGTCTGTGTCATTATCCTGTACCCCCAGTGTCAGTGTCATTATCCTGTACCCCCAGTGTCTGTGTCATTATCCTGTACCCCCAGTGTCATTATCCTGTACCCCCAGTGTCAGTGTCATTATCCTGTACCCCCAGTGTCAGTGTCATTATCCTGTACCCCCAGTGTCAGTGTCATTATCCTGTACCCCCAGTGTCTGTGTCATTATCCTGTACCCCCAGTGTCATTATCCTGTACCCCCAGTGTCAGTGTCATTATCCTGTACCCCCAGTGTCAGTGTCATTATCCTGTACCCCCAGTGTCAGTCTCATTATCCTGTACCCCCAGTGTCAGTGTCATTATCCTGTACCCCCAGTGTCATTATCCTGTACCCCCTGTGTCAGCATCATTACCTGTACCCCCAGTGTCAGCGTCATTATCCTGTACCCCCAGTGTCAGTGTCATTATCCTGTACCCCCAGTGTCAGTGTCATTATCCTGTACCCCCAGTGTAAGTGTCATTATCCTGTACCCCCAGTGTCATTATCCTGTACCCCAGTGTCAGTATCATTATCCTGTACCCCCAGTGTCAGTGTCATTATCCTGTACCCCCAGTGTCAGTGTCATTATCCTGTACCCCCAGTGTCATTATCCTGTACCCCCAGTGTCATTATCCTGTACCCCAGTGTCAGTATCATTATCCTGTACCCCCAGTGTTAGTGTCATTATCCTGTACCCCCAGTGTCAGTCTCATTATCTTGTACCCCCAGTGTCAGTGTCATTATCCTGTACCCCCAGTGTCAGTGTCATTATCCTGTACCCCGAGTGTCATTATCCTGTACCCCGAGTGTCATTATCCTGTACCCCCAGTGTCAGTGTCATTATCCTGTAGCCCCAGTGTCATTATCCTGTACCCCCAGTGTCAGTGTCATTATCCTGTACCTCCAGTGTCATTATCCTGTACCCCGAGTGTCATTATCCTGTACCCCGAGTGTCATTATCCTGTACCCCCAGTGTCAGTGTCATTATCCTGTAGCCCCAGTGTCATTATCCTGTACCCCCAGTGTCAGTGTCATTACCTGTACCTCCAGTGTCAGTGTCATTATCCTGTACCCCCAGTGTCTGCGTCATTATCCTGTACCCCCAGTGTCTGTGTCATTATCCTGTACCCCCAGTGCCATTATCCTGTACCCCCAGTGTCAGTGTCATTATCCTGTACCCCCAGTGTCAGTGTCATTATCCTGTACCCCCAGTGTCAGTGTCATTATCCTGTACCCCCAGTGTCTGTGTCATTATCCTGTACCCCCAGTGTCAGTGTCATTATCCTGTACCCCCAGTGTCATTATCCTGTACCCCCAGTGTCAGTGTCATTATCCTGTACCCCCAGTGTCAGTGTCATTATCCTGTACCCCCAGTGTCATTATCCTGTACCCCCAGTGTCAGTGTCATTATCCTGTACCCCCAGTGTCAGTGTCATTATCCTGTACCCCCAGTGTCATTATCCTGTACCCCCAGTGTCAGTGTCATTATCCTGTACCCCCAGTGTCAGTGTCATTATCCTGTACCCCCAGTGTCAGTCTCATTATCCTGTACCCCCAGTGTCAGTGTCATTATCCTGTACCCCCAGTGTAAGTGTCATTATCCTGTACCCCCAGTGTCAGTGTCATTATCCTGTACCCCCAGTGTCAGTGTCATTATCCTGTACCCCCAGTGTCAGCGTCATTATCCTGTACCCCAGAGTCATTATCCTGTACCCCCAGTGTCAGTGTCATTATCCTGTACCCCCAGTGTCAGCGTCATTATCCTGTACCCCAGAGTCATTATCCTGTACCCCCAGTGTCAGTGTCATTATCCTGTACCCCCAGTGTCAGTGTCATTATCCTGTACCTCCAGTGTCATTATCCTGTACCTCCAGTGTCATTATCCTGTACCCCCAGTGTCTGCGTCATTATCCTGTACCCCCAGTGTCTGTGTCATTATCCTGTACCCCCAGTGCCATTATCCTGTACCCCCAGTGTCATTATCCTGTACCCCCAGTGTCAGTGTCATTATCCTGTACCCCCAGTGTCAGTGTCATTATCCTGTACCCCCAGTGTCTGTGTCATTATCCTGTACCCCCAGTGTCAGTGTCATTATCCTGTACCCCCAGTGTCTGTGTCATTATCCTGTACCCCCAGTGTCAGTGTCATTATCCTGTACCTCCAGTGTCATTATCCTGTACCCCCAGTGTCAGTGTCATTATCCTGTACCCCCAGTGTCAGTGTCATTATCCTGTACCCCCAGTGTAAGTGTCATTATCCTGTACCCCCAGTGTCAGTGTCATTATCCTGTACCCCCAGTGTCAGTGTCATTATCCTGTACCCCCAGTGTAAGTGTCATTATCCTGTACCCCCAGTGTCAGTGTCATTATCCTGTACCCCCAGTGTCAGTGTCATTATCCTGTACCCCCAGTGTCAGTCTCATTATCTTGTACCCCCAGTGTCAGTGTCATTATCCTGTACCCCCAGTGTCATTATCCTGTACCCCCAGTGTCAGTGTCATTATCCTGTACCCCGAGTGTCATTATCCTGTACCTCCAGTGTCAGTGTCATTATCCTGTACCCCCAGTGTCATTATCCTGTACCCCCAGTGTCGGTGTCATTATCCTGTAGCCCCAGTGTCATTATCCTGTACCCCCAGTGTCAGTATCATTATCCTGTACCCCCAGTGTCTGCGTCATTATCCTGTAGCCCCAGTGTCAGTGTCATTATCCTGTACCCCCAGTGTCAGTGTCATTATCCTGTACCCCCAGTGTCAGTGTAATTATCCTGTACCCCCAGTGTCAGTGTCATTATCCTGTACCCCCAGTGTCAGTGTCATTATCCTGTACCCCCAGTGTCAGTGTCATTATCCTGTACCCCCAGTGTCAGTGTCATTATCCTGTACCCCCAGTGTCATTATCCTGTACCCCCAGTGTCAGTGTCATTATCCTGTAGCCCCAGTGTCAGTGTCATTATCCTGTACCCCCAGTGTCATTATCCTGTACCCCCAGTGTCAGTGTCATTATCCTGTACCTCCAGTGTCAGTGTCATTATCCTGTACCCCCAGTGTCATTATCCTGTACCCCCAGTGTCAGTGTCATTATCCTGTACCCCCAGTGTCAGTGTCATTATCCTGTACCCCCAGTGTCATTATCCTGTACCCCCAGTGTCAGCGTCATTATCCTGTACCCCCAGTGTCATTATCCTGTACCCCCAGTGTCATTATCCTGTACCCCCAGTGTCAGTGTCATTATCCTGTACTCCCAGTGTCAGTGTCATTATCCTGTACCCCCAGTGTCATTATCCTGTACCCCCAGTGTCAGTGTCATTATCCTGTACCCCCAGTGTCATTATCCTGTACCCCCAGTGTCAGTGTCATTATCCTGTACCCCCAGTGTCAGTGTCATTATCCTGTAGCCCCAGTGTCAGTGTCATTATCCTGTACCCCCAGTGTCATTATCCTGTACCCCCAGTGTCAGTGTCATTATCCTGTACCCCCAGTGTCATTATCCTGTACCCCCAGTGTCAGTGTCATTATCCTGTACTCCCAGTGTCATTATCCTGTACCCCCAGTGTCATTATCCTGTACCCCCAGTGTCAGTGTCATTATCCTGTACCCCCAGTGTCAGTGTCATTATCCTGTACCCCCAGTGTCAGTGTCATTATCCTGTAGCCCCAGTGTCAGTGTCATTATCCTGTACCCCCAGTGTCAGTGTCATTATCCTGTACCCCCAGTGTCAGTGTCATTATCCTGTACCCCCAGTGTCAGTGTCATTATCCTGTACCCCCAGTGTCATTATCCTGTACCCCCAGTGTCAGTGTCATTATCCTGTACCCCAGTGTCATTATCCTGTACCCCCAGTGTCAGTGTCATTATCCTGTACCCCCAGTGTCAGTGTCATTATCCTGTACTCCCAGTGTCAGTGTCATTATCCTGTACCCCCAGTGTCATTATCCTGTACCCCCAGTGTCATTATCCTGTACCCCCAGTGTCATTATCCTGTACCCCCAGTGTCAGTGTCATTATCCTGTACTCCCAGTGTCAGTGTCATTATCCTGTACCTCCAGTGTCATTATCCTGAACCCCCAGTGTCATTATCCTGTACCCCCAGTGTCATTATCCTGTACCCCCAGTGTCATTATCCTGTACCCCCAGTGTCAGTGTCATTATCCTGTACTCCCAGTGTCAGTGTCATTATCCTGTACCCCCAGTGTCATTATCCTGTACCCCCAGTGTCATTATCCTGTACCCCCAGTGTCAGTGTCATTATCCTGTACCCCCAGTGTCAGTGTCATTATCCTGTACCCCCAGTGTCAGTGTCATTATCCTGTACCCCCAGTGTCAGCGTCATTATCCTGTACCCCCAGTGTCATTATCCTGTACCCCCAGTGTCATTATCCTGTACCCCCCAGTGTCATTATCCTGTACCCCCCAGTGTCATTATCCTGTACCCCAGTGTCAGCGTCATTATCCTGTACCCCCAGTGTCAGTGTCATTATCCTGTACCCCCAGTGTCATTATCCTGTACCCCCAGTGTCATTATCCTGTACCCCCAGTGTCATTATCCTGTACCCCCAGTGTCAGTGTCATTATCCTGTACCCCCAGTGTCATTATCCTGTACCCCCCAGTGTCATTATCCTGTACCCCCCAGTGTCATTATCCTGTACCTCCAGTGTCAGCGTCATTATCCTGTACCCCCAGTGTCAGTGTCATTATCCTGTACCCCCAGTATCAATGTCATTATCCTGCACCCCCAGTGTCAGGGTCATTATCCTGCACCCCCAGTGTCAGGGTCATTATCCTGTACCCCCAGTGTCAGGGTCATTATCCTGTACCCCCAGTATCAGTGTCATTATCCTGTACCCCCAGTGTCAGGGTCATTATCGTGTACCCCCAGTGTCAGGGTCATTATCCTGTACCCCCAGTGTCAGTGTCATTATCCTGTACCCCCAGTGTCATTATCCTGTACCCCCAGTGTCAGTGTCATTATCCTGTACCCCCAGTGTCAGGGTCATTATCCTGTACCCCCAGTGTCAGCGTCATTATCCTGTACCCCCAGTGTCATTATCCTGTACCCCCAGTGTCAGGGTCATTATCCTGTACCCCCAGTGTCAGTGTCATTATCCTGTACCCCCAGTGTCATTATCCTGTACCCCCAGTGTCAGTGTCATTATCCTGTACCCCTGTGTCAGTGTCATTATCCTGTACCCCCAGTGTCATTATCCTGTACCCCCAGTGTCAGTGTCATTATCCTGTACCCCCAGTGTCATTATCCTGTACCCCCAGTGTCAGTGTCATTATCCTGTACCCCCAGTGTCAGGGTCATTATCCTGTACCCCCAGTGTCAGGGTCATTATCCTGTACCCCCAGTGTCAGTGTCATTATCCTGTACCCCCAGTGTCATTATCCTGTACCCCCAGTGTCAGTGTCATTATCCTGTACCCCTGTGTCAGTGTCATTATCCTGTACCCCCAGTGTCATTATCCTGTAACCCCAGTGTCATTATCCTGTACCCCCAGTGTCATTATCCTGTACCCCCAGTGTCAGTGTCATTATCCTGTACCCCCAGTGTCATTATCCTGTACCCCCAGTGTCAGTGTCATTATCCTGTACCCCCAGTGTCGGTGTCATTATCCTGTACCCCCAGTGTCAGTGTCATTATCCTGTACCCCCAGTGTCAGTGTCATTATCCTGTACCCCCAGTGTCAGTGTCATTATCCTGTACCCCCAGTGTCAGTGTCATTATCCTGTACCCCCAGTGTCGGTGTCATTATCCTGTACCCCCAGTGTCGGTGTCATTATCCTGTACCCCCAGTGTCAGTGTCATTATCCTGTACCCCCAGTGTCAGTGTCATTATCTTGTACCCCCAGTGTCAGTGTCATTATCCTGTACCCCTGTGTCAGTGTCATTATCCTGTACCCCCAGTGTCATTATCCTGTAACCCCAGTGTCAGTGTCATTATCCTGTACCCCCAGTGTCAGTGTCATTATCCTGTACCCCCAGTGTCGGTGTCATTATCCTGTACCCCCAGTGTCAGTGTCATTATCCTGCACCCCCAGTGTCAGTGTCATTATCCTGTACCCCCAGTGTCAGTGTCATTATCCTGTACCCCCAGTGTCAGTGTCATTATCCTGTACCCCCAGTGTCAGTGTCATTATCCTGCACCCCCTGTGTCAGTGTCATTATCCTGTACCCCCAGTGTCATTATCCTGTAACCCCAGTGTCAGTGTCATTATCCTGTACCCCCAGTGTCAGTGTCATTATCCTGTACCCCCAGTGTCGGTGTCATTATCCTGTACCCCCAGTGTCAGTGTCATTATCCTGCACCCCCAGTGTCAGTGTCATTATCCTGTACCCCCAGTGTCAGTGTCATTATCCTGTACCCCCAGTGTCAGTGTCATTATCCTGTACCCCCAGTGTCAGTGTCATTATCCTGCACCCCCAGTGTCAGTGTCATTATCCTGTACCGTCAGTGTCATTATCCTGTACCCCCAGTGTCATTATCCTGTACCCCCAGTGTCAGTGTTATTATCCTGTACCCCCAGTGTCAGTGTCATTATCCTGTACCCCCTGTGTCAGTGTCATTATCCTGTACCCCCAGTGTCAGTGTCATTATCCTGTACCGTCAGTGTCATTATCCTGTACCCCCAGTGTCAGTGTCATTATCCTGTACCTCCAGCGTCAGTGTCATTATCCTATACCCCCAGTGTCAGTGTCATTATCCTGTACCCCAGTGTCAGTGTCATTATCCTGTACCCCCAGTGTCAGTGTCATTATCCTGTACCCTCAGTGTCATTATCCTGTACCCCCAGTGTCAGTGTCATTATCCTGTGCCCCCAGTGTCAGTGTCATTATCCTGTACCCCCAGTGTCAGTGTCATTATCCTGTACCCCCAGTGTCAGTGTCATTATCCTGTACCCCCAGTGTCAGTGTCATTATCCTGTACCCCCAGTGTCATTATCCTGTAACCCCAGTGTCAGTGTCATTATCCTGTACCCCCAGTGTCATTATCCTGTACCCCAGTGTCAGTGTCATTATCCTGTACCCCCAGTGTCAGTGTCATTATCCTGTACCCCCAGTGTCAGTGTCATTATCCTGTACCCCCAGTGTCATTATCCTGTACCCCAGTGTCAGTGTCATTATCCTGTACCCCCAGTGTCGGTGTCATTATCCTGTACCCCCAGTGTCAGTGTCATTATCCTGTACCCCCAGTGTCAGTGTCATTATCCTGTACCCCCAGTGTCATTATCCTGTAACCCCAGTGTCAGTGTCATTATCCTGTACCCCCAGTGTCATTATCCTGTACCCCCAGTGTCAGTGTCATTATCCTGTACCCCCAGTGTCATTATCCTGTACCCCCAGTGTCATTATCCTGTACCCCAGTGTCAGTGTCATTATCCTGTACCCCCAGTGTCAGTGTCATTATCCTGTACCCCCAGTGTCAGTGTCATTATCCTGTACCCCCAGTGTCAGTGTCATTATCCTGTACCCCCAGTGTCAGTGTCATTATCCTGTACCCCCAGTGTCGGTGTCATTATCCTGTACCCCCAGTGTCATTATCCTGTACCCCCAGTGTCATTATCATGTACCCCCAGTGTCAGTGTCATTATCCTGTACCCCCAGTGTCATTATCCTGTACCCCCAGTGTCAGTGTCATTATCCTGTACCCCCAGTGTTGGTGTCATTATCCTGTACCCCCAGTGTCATTATCCTGTACCCCCAGTGTCATTATCATGTACCCCCAGTGTCAGTGTCATTATCCTGTACCCCCAGTGTTATTATCCTGTACCCCCAGTGTCATTATCCTGTACCCCCAGTGTCATTATCCTGTACCCCCAGTGTCAGTGTCATTATCTTGCACCCCCAGTAGTTGCTATAAGCTGGTGACATTGAGGCGAGCGGCACTGATCGCGGAGCTGTCTGATTTATAAACGCTGCTGTCTTCTTCTGGCTCGGTCCGCGCTCCGCTCACTCATTTGGCCGGCGGCGGCTCGATGCTTCCGGTGACCTGACCTGTTTTTGGCACGGACCATTTGCACACAAACTTCTCGGTGAGAAGCAATTAATGGCGCTGTGTAAATCTTCCCCTTGGCATCGCTGCTGCCATCTGTGTGGATAAACGTCCTGCCTGTTATCACACCCGGCCAGCTCCACGTCGTCATGAAAAGCTCCTGCCAATGTGAACTTAAAGGGTCACTCCACCCAACTCCAGCATTACTTTGTTTCCAATGGGGGGATTTCCAGACTAGAATACCGTATGTGCCGTCAGTATCATATTAGCGGGAAGTAACCCCTGGAATCACTAAAGATCAGCAAAAAGGTCCAGATATAGCGCCATCCTATGCATAGTGGCCGTGTCTGGTATTGCAGCTCAGATATTTACTGTTTTATTTCAATAAAGACAAAAAGTTCTGCTACAATGTATCACTCAAATCCTATAGCTGTAGTTGCCGCACGTAGATTTTGTTTTTACAAACTTCACCGACTGTCATGGCGGCATCGGGATCTGTTCAAGCCATTGATTCTGACACTCCGTCTGGTGTCTGTGATCTACGCAGGCAGACTCGGGCGTCGACCTACAGAGTGGTAATTCATAGGCAGGCTATCAAGAGTTAATCTCTACTAGTCTGCTTGTTAGTCTCCTTTTATCACATGTTGTGCGTGAGCCTATCACATTTGCTCCCTATATATGCTGTCTAGATACTTCCACGTATGCCAGCTATAGCTTCTCTATACTGGTCTGATGAGGTGTTGTGATCCAGACTATCTGGTGGTTGTTATACTCGTTGCTGTGAGTGGTTGTGGAATTAACCCTTGTTGCCTTTTTGTTGCCACCTTCCTGCTCTTGCTTTTCTCCTTAGTCTCACTTTGTCTATTCCTGTGTGTTTGCAGTGTGATAGAGTTTTGGTTTTCCCCTGTCTGTCCTGCCCTGTCCTTCCCTGGTGAGAGGGAGGTATCAGAGTAGTTCTGGTCAGGAGCATAGCCAGGCACAGGACTCGGGCATCTCCAGCATCAGGAGTAACCTTGAGGTGAGAGATAGCCTAGGTCCTCTAGTGTCAAGGACAGCTTAGGAGACCCTGTCCCTCACTATCCTACAATCACATCGTGGCAGCCAAGTTAGTGATCTAACTACATATTTTTTGGCACTTTAATAATGTCCTTGCTTTCCTGCAGTCCTGTGCAAAACCAAATGTACTCTAACGGAGCCATGTGTTCCATAACAAACCCATCTCTGCTACATAAAAACACAATATATACATATATTATAGCTCAAGCAGAAATGTATCAATTATCTCTGCGTATGACAACAATGTTTTAATGTTTATCGCCAGTCCTATGTAAAGATGCAGATGGCACATTGAGATGTTATGATAATTTGAGACAAATGACAAACTCAGCTCCACATACACTCATAGATGGATGTAGAGATGACGTTCAGCTGACATTTTTTTTAACTAATTTTCTTAAAACTCTATATTTTTTGTGTCTACTATGAACATACAGTGCATTGAAAAAGTATTCATACCCCGTGAACTTTTCCAAATTTTTTCACGATATACTGTATGTCGTGAACTGGGACGGGAAGGGGATCACTCGGATGTCCCTCCGCTCGGTTGTGGACCTGTCGATCTGTGACGAAACCGCACCTTGCAACCCCGCCTCTAATACGTCGGAGGCACACGAGATGACCTCACTTTCGCCAACATGTGACGTTCCAATGTTACCCCCAAGGGGTACGTAATGTCTGTTTGGCACAATGCAACACTGACACTTCCTGTCCCTAAGGGAACAGAGAGGCACGGGAAGGGGAACAGAGTAGGCTATGCAACATCCGGTACGACACCCAGCTTTCCTACAACCCTGACAGGCCAACAGGAATTTTCCACTAGCCCCAGTGGAACAGAATTCTACCAGTCCGGTACAGTGCGGTAGACTGCAACCAGTTCCTCGTTAAATATAGGCCTAATCTGTTAACAGGACTATATCGGGCCAGAAACCATCACAGGTAGCGTGTAATACTAAGCCGAGCTCATGGACATGGGATTCGGGAATCGAGATAAAAGAAACAGCTCAAGATTAAATTATCTATTTAATCGCCTTAAGGGCACACTAGATAATGCACTATATACAAGATGGGATTACAGAATATATGTCAGAAGTACAGTTACAGATAAGTTATAGTTACAAACAGATACACAGATGGATCAGTTACCTTACTCCTTGTGAATATGAATGGTGGCTTGCACAGGGGGGCGCTGTGGAGCCACAAGTTCCTGGGACTCCTTACACGTGTTTATTGCATGTGACCTTTCAGAGAAGAACACCCATAAGATGTCCGCACTGATGTTATGAATCCAGGCACTTTCCTGGACTGGACATGGGTGTGCCTTTTAGCTTATAGGGAGATATGGATTTTCAGTTTTCCCCATATCTCAGCCCCTGAGCATACCGCATGGAAGATATGACGGTTATATTTCCCATCAGGATTTTATCTATCCATAGATAGGAAACCCGGGGTGCTACGGTCTTCCTATGGCCAGTTATTAATTATCGACTGCTACGCACATCTCACAATTTAGGGGAAATGTGTGTGACATGCATCTTGCTGTCCGGAATCTGGAAATATGTCTGCCTTATTTGTAGGAGCAACACGCTCCTCAATATTTTGACACTTACATTGGCACCTTCCAGTCTACCAGAGCCTAGACCTGGTTGTAAACTTGTAGTTCCCAGCCTAGATCCTGAGCTGGACACTTTGCTCAGCAGGGGACTTCTCTAGCTGGAGTTTCTTTTGTAATCTTAATTTGATTATGTCACCTGGCCATTTGGTCCTTGAGGCAGAACAGGATGATTTATTGGGGCTGCAGAGTAGGGAATGTGCAAATGAACAGTAATAGCCGACTGACCTTTGACTGTCATAATCCTCATAATATTTCTCAGGATATTCCTCATCATAATCCTCACAGTTTATTATTGGGATTTTATGTGATATCAACACTAAGTACAAGTATTTATGAAGGGTAAAGGAAATGATACATGGTTTTACTATTATAAATCTGAAAATAGTGATGACCATTTGTATTCAGCCCCTAAATAATATCCTGAGTGACTAATCACCTCTAGAAGTCATATAATTATTAAATTGAGTCCCCCTGGGTGTAATTTATTTTCAATATATCTACAGCTGTCCTGTGAAGACCTCAGAGGTTTGTGTGAGAATATTAGGGATCAAACAGCAACATGAAAACCAAGGAACACACCAGACAGGTCAAGGATAAAACAGCACCATGAAAACCAAGGAACACACCAGACAGGTCAAGGATAAAACAGCATCATGAAAACCAAGGAACACACCAGACAGGTCAGCAGGAAAGAGGAGAAGAGTAAAGCAGGGTTAGGTTATAAAAAAATAGCCCAAACTCTAAACATCTCACAGAACACCGATCATTCATCCAAAATTAAATGAGTACGGCACAACTGCAAACCTACCAAGATATGGTGGTCTACCAAAACTGACATCCCAAGAAGGAGAAGCGGCCAAGAGGCTTATGGTCACTCTGGAGGAACTGGTCACTCTGGAGGAACTGGTCACTCTGGAGGAACTGCTGAGATCACAGCTCAGGTGGAAGAATCTGTCAACAAGACGTCTATTAGTCGTAGACTCCACATATCTGGCCTTTATGGAAGAGTGGCAATAAGAAAGACACATAGAGGGCACAGCGAGCAGTGGAGGAAGGGGCTCTGGTCCGAGAAGTCCAAAGGAGAACTGGGACAAGTGTAAAAAGCTGTGTGTGCTGGAAAATTAATGCTGTACATGATCCTGAAAACACCATCCCCACAGTCACACATGGTGGTGGCAGCATACTGCTGTGGGGAGGCTTTTCTCCAGCAGGGGCAGGAAAGCTGGTCTGAGGTGATGGAAGATGGATGGAGCTAAATACAGGGCAATCCGGGGGGGGGGGGGGAAACCTGTTAGAGGCTGCAAAAGACTTAGACTGGGGCATAGGATCACCTTCCAGCAGGACAACGACCCTCAAGATCCTTCAGAGCTACAGTGGAGGGTTCAGATCAGAGCATATTCCTGTGTGTGAGCGGCCGAGTCACAGTCCAGACCCAACTCCACCGGGAATCTGTGACAAGACGAGAAAATCACCGATCACAGACATCGCCATCCAATTTCACTGAGGAGAGCAAAGAAGAGGAAAATGTCACCTCCAGATATGCAAAGCTGGAGAGACCCCAAAACACAGAGAAAGGTGGTCCTACAAAATGCTGACTCTGGGGGCTGAATACAAATGCAAGACAGAGAAAGGTGGTCCTACAAAGTGCAGACTCCAGGGCTGAATACTTATGCAAGAGAGTGAAAGATGGTCCTGCAAAGTACTGACTCCAGAGGCTGAATACTAATGCAAGCCAGAGAAAGGTGGTCTTACAAAATGCTGACTCAGGGGGCTGAATACAAATGCAAGACAGAGAAAGGTGGTCCTACAAAGTGCTGACTCAGGGGGCTGAATACAAATGCAAGACAGAGAAAGGTGGTCCTACAAAGTGCTGACTCCGAGGGTTGAACATTAATGTAAGACAAAGGTGGGACTGACTCTGGGGGGTGAATACTAATGCAAGACAGAGAAAGGTGGTCTTACAAAGTATTGACTCAGGGGGCTGAATATAAATGCAAGACAGGGAAAGGAGGTCATATAAAGTACTGACTCAGGGGGCCTGAATACAAGTGCTAGACAGAGAAAGGTGCTCCTACAAAGTGCTGACTCCAGGGGGCTGAATATTAATGCAAGACAAAGGTGGTCCTACAAAGTGCTGACTCCGGGGGCTGAATACTAATGCAAGACAAAGAAAGGTGGTCTTACAAAGTGCTGACTCTGGGGGCTGAATACAAATGCAAGACAGAGAAAGGTGGTCCTACAAAGTGCTGACTCCGGGGGCTGAATACTAATGCAAGACATTGAAAGTTGGTCTTACAAAGTGAATACTAATGCAAGACAGAAAAAGGTGGTCCTACAAAGTACTGACTCCGGGGGCTCAATACAAATGCACCTCACAATCTTCAGATTTATATTTGTAAAATATTTATAAAACAATGTATCATTTTGTTTACACTTCACAAACATTTGCTACTTTGTGTCGGTATCACATGAAATCCCGATAAAATACATTTAAGTTTGTGAGTATAATGTGACAAAATGCAGAAAAGATCACGGGGTATGAATACTTTTTCAAAGCAGTGTATGTACAGTCCTATGTAAAACCACAATAACACTATAGCATATCACCAAGGGGAGTGCAAAAGGAACTGCTACATCTGACACATTCAGCTCTGAAAGATCTGGAAAACTCATCTGACACATTCAGCTCTGCTACATCTGACACATTCAGCTCTGCTACATCTGACACATTCAGCTCTGCTACATCTGACACATTCAGCTCTGCTACATCTGACGCATTCAGCTCTGCTACATCTGACACATTCAGCTCTGCTACATCTGACACATTCAGCTCTGCTACATCTGACACATTCAGCTCTGCTACATCTGACACATTCAGCTCTGCTACATCTGACACATTCAGCTCTGCTACATCTGACACATTCAGCTCTGCTACATCTGACACATTCAGCTCTGCTACATCTGACGCATTCAGCTCTGTTACATCTGACACATTCAGCTCTGGAAGATCTGGAAAACTCAGCTCTGCTACATCTGACACATTCAGCTCTGCTACATCTGACACATTCAGCTCTGCTACATCTGACACATTCAGCTCTGCTACATCTGACGCATTCAGCTCTGCTACATCTGACACATTCAGCTCTGGAAGATCTGGAAAACTCAGCTCTGCTACATCTGACACATTCAGCTCTGCTACATCTGACACATTCAGCTCTGCTACATCTGACACATTCAGTTCTGGAAGATCTGGAAAACTCAGCTCTGCTACATCTGACACATTCAGCTCTGCTACATCTGACACATTCAGTTCTGCTACATCTGACACATTCAGTTCTGGAAGATCTGGAAAACTCAGCTCTGCTACATCTGACACATTCAGCTCTGGAAGATCTGGAAAACTCAGCTCTGCTACATCTGACACATTCAGCTCTGCTACATCTGACGAATTCAGCTCTGCTACATCTGACACATTCAGCTCTGCTACATCTGACGCATTCAGCTCTGCAACACCTGGAAAACTCAGCTCTGCTATATCTGCTACATTGGGCAGATCCAGCTCTGCTACATCAGTATAAAGGGCACTTACTTGCGGAGCTGTGTGGTCGGCGGTGCTTTCTGCTGGGTCTGCGCAGCTGATGATGAGGCTCCGCTGGTGGATACAGATGTAACAGTGCTGCGAGTGGTGTGCTGCTGAGAGAGTACTGCCCTCATCATCATCATCATCATCATCATCACTTCGGCACTGTGCAGATGGGGGGGAGGGCAGGGCCTCTTGAGGATGAGAGAACGTCGCAGAACATTATTAACCCTTTGCAAAATGGATTATGGGTTCACAAATGACTGCGGAGTCCTCCAATGCCACCGAACTCCAACTCTTATCCTCCTCTACTACTTCCTCCTGTTTTATACCGGCGCAGATTTACCATTGAGGACTTTGGGAGCATAGCCTGGTTTGCACATATGGGCAGCAGTCACTGCACTGTTCATCCTGCACTTCCTGGTTCATGAATAATATACTAGACTGACTCATACACGACTCATAAAAAGTTACGGATATTTGACTTTCCGGTGAAATTTATGAAACACGTAAAACATTCACGATTGTATTGATATTTTATCATGACAGTCGGGCGATTAAGTAATGGGGATTTTCCTATTTTATACAATTTATTGCAACAAAAGCCAACAACAGTGGTGTGTACACCCCCCTAAATCTCGATAACTTGTCATGTGGCCTTGAGTATCAATCCCAGCTGACAACGACGCCACCTGCTGGTCACAAGTGGAGTTATTGTCTGCGGAAGTCGGCATCCCACTCTTCTTGAAGGGCGGCTCTCAGGTCATTGATGACCTCTACATTACAACTCAGCTGATCCCATAGGTTTTCTATGGGATTCAGGTCTGGAGAAAGTGCAGCCGCTTCATTTGAGGTCCCCCGGTCTCCAGCAGCCGCTCCATTTGAGGTCCCCCGGTATCCAGCAGCCGCTCCATTTGAGGTCCCCCGGTCTCCAGCAGCCGCTCCATTTGAGGTCCCCCGGTCTCTAGCCTCCGCTCCCTAATGATGTGATTGCGATGAGCCAGAGCATTATCATCCGTGAAGATGAAATTAGGCCAGTGTTGTTCCTGCAGAGGCACAATTATGGGATTAATGATGTTATTCCAGTAGTAAGGGCTGTCACTGCACCAGTCACATAGTGTAGGGCCGTTCTGTACACACGACTAAAGGATCTCCTTGGTGTCTCAAACGTAACTGGTGGCTATCATTTCTGCTCAGCGTCAATCAATTCATCAGTGTACACCACTGAGGCCACTGGTCCCTTGTCTAGCGTAGATGACGCCTGTGTCTGGTGGTGTGGTCAGGTACATAGATGACGCCTGGTCCTTCATGGTGCGGTGAGGTACCTTGCAGGCCGTCTAGCACATAGACCATGCTGATGTAAATGGTTTCCAATGATCTGACGTGACACTTGGTGCCTCTTACCTTCCTTAAATGCGCCTGGAGTTGTGTGGCATTCATCATCTGGTTCTGAAGGGAATTATTCACAATGAAGCAGTCTCCAGTGGGATGTGGCCAAAGTCTCTTTGTATCTCTGTACAACCTGCTGGTGAAACTCTAAGCTCAGTGTCCATTTCTCTGCCTTTTCTGTGACTCTTCCAGTCTCTCTGTATCTCTGTACAACCTACTGGTGACACTCTAAGCTCAGTGGCCACTTCTCTGTCTTTCTGTGACTCTTCCAGTCTCTCTGTATTTCTGTACAACCTGCTGGTGACACTCTAAGCTCAGTGGCCACTTCTCTGTCTTTCTGTGACTCTTCCAGTCTCTCTGTATCTCTATACAACCTGCTGGTGACACTCTAAGCTTTGCTGCCACTTCTCTGCCTTTCTGTGACTCCTCCAGTCTCTCTGTATCTCTGTACAACCTACTGGTGACACTCTAAGCTCAGCGGCCACTTCTCTGTCTTTCTGTGACTCTTCCAGTCTCTCTGTATCTCTGTACAACCTACTGGTGACACTCTAAGCTCAGTGACCACTTCTCTGCCTTTTTGTGACTCTTCCAGTCTCTCTGTATTTCTGTACAACCTGCTGATGACACTCTAAGCTCAGTGGCCACTTCTCTGCCTTTTTGTGACTCTTCCAGTCTCTCTGTATTTCTGTACAACCTGCTGGTGACACTCTAAGCTCAGTGGCCACTTCTCTGTCTTTCTGTGACTCTTCCAGTCTCTCTGTATTTCTGTACAACCTGCTGGTGACACTCTAAGCTCAGTGGCCACTTCTCTGTCTTTCTGTGACTCCTCCAGTCTCTCTGTATCTCTGTACAACCTGCTGGTGACACTCTAAGCTCAGTGGCCACATCTCTGCCTTTTTGTGACTCTTCCTGTCTCTCTGTATCTCTGTACAACCTGCTGGTGACACTCTAAGCTCAGTGGCCACTTCTCTGCCTTTTTGTGACTCTTCCAGTCTCTCTGTATTTCTGTACAACCTGCTGGTGACACTCTAAGCTCAGCGGCCACTTCTCTGCCCTTCTGTGACTCTTCCAGTCTTTGTGTGTCTCTGAACAACCTGCTGGTGACACTCTAAACTCAGTGGCCACGTCTCTGCCTTTCTGTGACTCTTTGAGTCTCTCTGTATCTCTGTACAACCTGCTGGTGACACTCTAAGCTCAGCGGCCACTTCTCTGCCCTTCTGTGACTCTTCCAGTCTCTGTGTGTCTCTGAACAACCTGCTGGTGACACTCTAAGCTCAGTGGCCACTTCTCTGCCTTTCTGTGACTCTTTGACTCTCTCTGTATCTCTGTACAACCTCTTGGTGACACTCTGTGATCCTCTAAACTCAGTGGTCATTTTAGTATCATACCAAGAGCCAAATATCCCTAACTTCTTGTGAGTAGTGTATATTCTTTTCTGTTCAGTTTTTGGATTTAAAGGTGACGTTTTTTTTTCCCCAAATGAATTAAGGTTGAACAAAGCGACAGGTTAGATGCAGACGTGAAATCAGGTCACATCTCGCTTTCAGCTTATCGCTCCCTGATACTGTGAACGAGTGGATGGCGGCCAAGTTCCTCATTACAATATGATCCATCAAACAAAAAAAAAGTCCCAAATCGTTTCGGGAATGAATCTGACATAATCTCAGCCGTAATTAATGACGTTCATCACAATCACATTTATAGCCCTCAACAAAGTTAACTGTGAAAATGATGGACTTGTTACATCTAATGAGGTGTGACCTATCAGGGGGATTGTATGTATTTGGGGGGGTCTCACGGGTCTCTTTTATATCCAAAGATGGAGTCCCTCAGTTTCATCATGTACCCTGCACGCATTACTCCTGTGGTTACACTCGTGGTTCAGATATATCTTATATGGATCAGTAAGTTTACGTTTGACCATATGGGATTGGCCCTTGAGCTATTCCTCTGTGGGGCCATTGTCAGCCAGAGTGGACACCATACATAGTGTCTGCCAGAGTGGACACCATACATAGTGTCAGCCAGAGTGGACACCATACATAGTGTCTGCCAGAGTGGACACCATACATAGTGTCTGCCAGAGTGGACACCATACATAGTGTCTGCCAGAGTGGACACCATACATAGTGTCAGCCAGAGTGGACACCATACATAGTGTCAGCCAGAGTGGACACCATACATAGTGTCTGCCAGAGTGGACACCATACATAGTGTCAGCCAGAGTGGACACCATACATAGTGTCTGCCAGAGTGGACACCATACATAGTGTCTGCCAGAGTGGACACCATACATAGTGTCTGCCAGAGTGGACACCATACATAGTGTCTGCCAGAGTGGACACCATACATAGTGTCAGCCAGAGTGGACACCATACATAGTGTCAGCCAGAGTGGACACCATACATAGTGTCTGCCAGAGTGGACACCATACATAGTGTCAGCCAGAGTGGACACCATACATAGTGTTAGCCAGAGTGGACACCATACATAGTGTCTGCCAGAGTGGACACCATACATAGTGTCAGCCAGAGTGGACACCATACACAGTGTCTGCCAGAGTGGACACCATACATAGTGTCAGCCAGAGTGGACACCATACATAGTGTCAGCCAGAGTGGACACCATACATAGTGTCAGCCAGAGTGGACACCATACATAGTGTCTGCCAGAGTGGACACCATACATAGTGTCTGCCAGAGTGGACACCATACATAGTGTCTGCCAGAGTGGACACCATACATAGTGTCAGCCAGAGTGGACACCATACATAGTGTCAGCCAGAGTGGACACCATACATAGTGTCTGCCAGAGTGGACACCATACATAGTGTCAGCCAGAGTGGACACCATACACAGTGTCTGCCAGAGTGGACACCATGCATAGTGTCTGCCAGAGTGGACACCATACATAGTGTCTGCCAGAGTGGACACCATACATAGTGTCAGCCAGAGTGGACACCATACATAGTGTCAGCCAGAGTGGACACCATACATAGTGTCTGCCAGAGTGGACACCATACATAGTGTCAGCCAGAGTGGACACCATACATAGTGTCAGCCAGAGTGGACACCATACATAGTGTCTGCCAGAGTGGACACCATACATAGTGTCTGCCAGAGTGGACACCATACATAGTGTCTGCCAGAGTGGACACCATACATAGTGTCAGCCAGAGTGGACACCATACATAGTGTCTGCCAGAGTGGACACCATACATAGTGTCTGCCAGAGTGGACACCATACATAGTGTCTGCCAGAGTGGACACCATACATAGTGTCAGCCAGAGTGGACACCATACATAGTGTCAGCCAGAGTGGACACCATACATAGTGTCTGCCAGAGTGGACACCATACATAGTGTCAGCCAGAGTGGATACCATACATAGTGTCAGCCAGAGTGGACACCATACATACTGTCTGTCAGAGTGGCCAGCATAAATCATATCAGAGGGCTTACTGTGTTAACCATTGCCCACCATACACAGTGTAAGACAGAGTGCTCATCATAAATAATGTCAGAGTGCCCACATACACAGTGTCAGATAGCTTGTCCCCCCAGAGTGTCAGCCAGAGTGCCCACCATACACAGTGTCAGATAGAGTGCCCCCCCAGAGTGTCAGCCAGATTGCTCACCATACACAGTCTCAGACAGAGTGCCCATCATACACCGTGTCAGCCAGAATGCCCATCATACATTCTGTTAGACAGAGTACCCATCATATACAGTGTAAGAGTGCCCTCCATAGAGTGTCAGCCAGAGTGCCCATCATACACCGTGTCAGCCAGAATGCCCATCATACATTCTGTTAGACAGAGTACCCATCATATACAGTGTAAGAGTGCCCTCCATAGAGTGTCAGCCAGAGTTCCCACCATACACATTATCAGACAGAGTGCCCCCCCAGAGTGTCAGCCAGAGTGGCCACCATACACAGTCTCAGACAGAGTGCCCATAATAAATAATGTCAGATATAGTGCCCACCATACACAATGTCAGAGAGGGTAGACACCATACACAGTGTCAGAGTGCCCGCCATACACAATATCAGACAATGTCCTCCATAGAGTGTCAGCCAGAGTGCCCACCATACACAATATCAGACAGAGTGTCCTCCATAGAGTGTCAGCCACAGTGCCACCATACACTGTCTCAGACAGAGTACCCTCCATACAGTGTCAGCCAGAGTGCCCATCACACACCGGGTCAGCAGAATACCCATCATACATTCTGTTAGACAGAGTGCCCATCATAAACATTGTTAGAGTGCCCTCCATAGAGTGTCAGCCAGAGTGGCCACCATACACAGTGTCAGACTGAGTGCCCATCATAAATAATGTCAGACAGAGTTCCCACCATACACAATGTCAGAGAGGGTAGACACCATACACAGTGTCAGGGTGCCCACCATGCAGTGTCAGACAGAGTGCCCTTCATACACAGTATCGGACAGTGTGCCCATCATACACGTTATCAGACAGAGTGCCCTCCATAGAGTGTCTGTCAATGTGTCAACTATACCTAATGTCAGACAGTGCCCATCATACACAGTGTCAGACATTGTGTCCACCATACACAGTGCCAGACAGAGTGCCCATAATACACAGTGTCAGAGTGCCCATCATAAATAGTGTCAGAGTGCCCACTATATACAGTATAAGGCAGAGTGCCCTCCATAGAGTGTCAGCCAATGTTCCCACCATACACAATGTCAGACTGCCCACCATAAACTGTATCAGCCAAAGTGCCCACCATACAGAATGTCAGACAGTGCCGACCACAAAAATGTCAGAGTGCCCAGCATAAACTCAATCAGACGGAGTGCCCACTATAAATAGTATCAGCGTGCCCACCATAAACAGTGTTAGAGTGCCCACCATAAAGTGTCAGAGTGCACACCATAAACAGTGTCAGACAGAGTGCCCACCATAAACAGTATCAGAGTGCCCACCATAAACAGTATCAGACAGAGTGCCCACTATAAACAGTATCAGAGTGCCCACCATAAACAGTATCAGACAGAGTGCCCACCATAAACAGTATCAGAGTGCCCACCATAAACAGTATCAGACAGAGTGCCCACTATAAACAGTATCAGAGTGCCGACCATAAACAGTATCAGACAGAGTGTCCACCATGAACAGTATCAGAGTGCTCACTATAAACAGTATCAGAGTGCTCACCATAAACAGTATCAGAGTGCCCACCATAAACAGTATCAGACAGAGTGCCCACTATAAACAGTATCAGAGTGCCAACTATAAACAGTATCAGAGTGCCCACTATAAACAGTATCAGAGTGCCCACCATAAACAGTATCAGACAGAGTGCCCACCATAAACAGTATCAGAGTGCCCACTATAAACAGTATCAGAGTGCCCACCATAAACAGTATCAGAGTGCCCACTATACACAGTATCAGAGTGCCCATTATAAACAGTATCAGAGTGCCCATTACAAACAGTATCAGAGTGCCCATTATAAACAGTATCAGAGTGCCCACCATAAACAGTATCAGACAGAGTGCCCACCATAAACAGTATCAGAGTGCCCACCATAAACAGTATCAGACAGAGTGCCCACTATAAACAGTATCAGAGTGCCGACCATAAACAGCATCAGACAGAGTGTCCACCATGAACAGTATCAGAGTGCCCACTATAAACAGTATCAGAGTGCCGACCATAAACAGTATCAGACAGAGTGTCCACCATAAACAGTATCAGAGTGCCCACTATAAACAGTATCAGAGTGCCCACCATAAACAGTATCAGAGTGCCCACTATAAACAGTATCAGAGTGCCCACTATAAACAGTATCAGAGTGCCCACCATAAACAGTATCAGACAGAGTGCCCACTATAAACAGTATCAGAGTGCCCACCATAAACAGTATCAGAGTGCCCACTATAAACAGTGTCAGACAGAGTGCCCACCATAAACTGCATCAGCCAAAGTGCCCACCATACAGAATGTCAGACAGTGCCGACCACAAAAATGTCAGAGTGCCCAGCATAAACTCTATCAGACGGAGTGCCCACTATAAATAGTATCAGCGTGCCCACCATAAACAGTGACAGAGTGCCCACCATAAACAGTATCAGAGTGCCCACCATAAACAGTATCAGACAGAGTGCCCACTATAAACAGTATCAGAGTGCCCACCATAAACAGTATCAAACAGAGTGCCCACCATAAACAGTATCAGACAGAGTGCCCACTATAAACAGTATCAGAGTGCCGACCATAAACAGTATCAGACAGAGTGTCCACCATGAACAGTATCAGAGTGCTCACTATAAACAGTATCAGAGTGCTCACCATAAACAGTATCAGAGTGCCCACCATAAACAGTATCAGAGTGCCAACTATAAACAGTATCAGAGTGCCCACTATAAACAGTATCAGAGTGCCCATTATAAACAGTATCAGAGTGCCCACCATAAACAGTATCAGACAGAGTGCCCACCATAAACAGTATCAGAGTGCCCACTATAAACAGTATCAGAGTTCCCACCATAAACAGTATCAGAGTGCCCACTATACACAGTATCAGAGTGCCCATTATAAACAGTATCAGAGTGCCCATTATAAACAGTATCAGAGTGCCCATTATAAACAGTATCAGAGTGCCCACCATAAACAGTATCAGACAGAGTGCCCACCATAAACAGTATCAGAGTGCCCACCATAAACAGTATCAGACAGAGTGCCCACTATAAACAGTATCAGAGTGCCGACCATAAACAGTATCAGACAGAGTGTCCACCATAAACAGTATCAGAGTGCCCACTATAAACAGTATCAGAGTTCCAACCATAAACAGTATCAGAGTGCCCACTATAAACAGTATCAGAGTGCCCACTATAAACAGTATCAGAGTGCCCACTATAAAAAGTATCAGAGTGCCCACTATAAACAGTATCAGAGTGCCCACCATAAACAGTATCAGACAGAGTGTCCACCATAAACAGTATCAGAGTGCCCACCATAAACAGTATCAGAGTGCCGACCATAAACAGTATCAGACAGAGTGTCCACCATAAACAGTATCAGAGTGCCCACTATAAACAGTATCAGAGTGCCCACTATAAACAGTATCAGAGTGCCCATTATAAACAGTATCAGAGTGCCCACTATAAACAGTATCAGAGTGCCGACCATAAACAGTATCAGACAGAGTGTCCACCATAAACAGTATCAGAGTGCCCACCATAAACAGTATCAGAGTGCCCACTATAAACAGTATCAGAGTGTCCACTATAAACTGACCACTATAAACAGTATCAGAGTGCCCACTATAAAAAGTATCAGAGTGCCCACTATAAACAGTATCAGAATTCCCACCATAAACAGTATCAGACAGAGTGTCCACCATAAACAGTATCAGAGTGCCCACTATAAACAGTATCAGAGTGCCGACCATAAACAGTATCAGACAGAGTGTCCACCATAAACAGTATCAGAGTGCCCACTATAAACAGTATCAGAGTGCCCACTATAAACAGTATCAGAGTGCCCACTATAAAAAGTATCAGAGTGCCCACTATAAACAGTATCAGAGTGTCCACCATAAACAGTATCAGAGTGCCCACTATAAACAGTATCAGAGTGCCGACCATAAACAGTATCAGACAGAGTGTCCACCATAAACAGTATCAGAGTGCCCATTATAAACAGTATCAGAGTGCCCACTATAAACAGTATCAGAGTGCCCATTATAAACAGTATCAGAGTGCCCACTATAAACAGTATCAGAGTGCCCACCATAAACAGTATCAGAGTGCCCACTATAAACAGTATCAGAGTGCCCACTATAAACAGTATCAGAGTGCCCACTATAAAAAGTATCAGAGTGCCCACTATAAACAGTATCAGAGTGCCCACCATAAACAGTGTGAGACAGTGTGGACTATAAACGGTGTGTGACAGAATGCCGACCATAAACAGTGACAGAGTGGCCCCCATAAATAGAAGTCAGATTGCCCCTAAAAAACAGAGCTCTTTCATACACAATGCTAGGGCTCTTCCATGAACTGTGCCAACCACAGTAATCCCCATGCAGAACTCACATATATACAGTGCCATCTAGTGGTCACTCATAGTATATACTAGAGTTCTGCAATAATAAGGCCAGTGTTCCTCTAAAAACATAAAGTAACAACAATACTGTTTCCCAATATACAGTCTAAATGAGAGCCCCCTTATACACCAGCAGTGCCAGCAAGAGTTCTCCTATAAACATCCCTAAACCAGTGCCCCCAGTAGCTCACTCATCATCCATGCATGGGCCACCCCGGCCTGATAATAGCAGCCCCCAGCTGTCTGCTTTATCTTTGCTGGTTATCAAAAATAGGGAGGATGACTCCTTGTGGCTTTTTCATCTGACTGTGGGAAACTCCAATGTTTCACAATAATTCACACACCCTCATCCCCTTTGTCCTGCTTTACTATGTTGTCACTTTGTGTTTAGTTGTCATTAACCATTCAGTGTTGTACAAACAGAATGTGTGGGAAAAGCGCAAGCTGCGCGTCGGGGTATTACTGCTGGAGCCGCAATTTCCACAAAACACCAGGAAACTAAATATGTTCTGCAATATGTTCCCTCGGCTCCAATTTACTGAAGTTTACAATAATTAGTTTATTATTCAATCTGGTCTCACAGCGACATCAGTAATGGAAGCGAAATCCGGGATATCACAGGACCGCAGCGCCCTCTGGTGGCCACAGGCGGAATTACGGCCACAGAAAAATGCTGCTGCATCCTACCACTGATGGTTCAGACCTGCAGAACAGGACCAGCACTGCTTATTTCTGTGATCAGTGGGGGGCTCAGTAGTTGGACCCCATTCATTATATTAAATGGTGCACTAAAAAAATGCAAAAATAATCCAAGTGCAGCAAAATTGTGAAAAACACACAATTCCACCATTGATTTTTGGGTTTTCGCATAGAACGGAAAAAAAATGAGCAGCATATAGGTTTTTACAGGTCAATACAATTACCAAACTTCTAAATGTATTATAATTAATATAATTGTTATCACTATTATTATTATTATTATTATTATTATTATTATCATCACTATAATTATCATCACAATTATTACTATTATTCTATTATCATCACTAATATTATTAATATTACTATTATTATTACTATTATATTATTATCATTATTACTACTATTTTTATTAATATTGATGGTTGTTATTATTAGTATTATTATTAATATATTACCATTATATTATTACTGTTGTTATTAATATTATTACTATAATTATTACCACTATTTTTTAATAATAATTACTATTATTATTAATAATAAGAATAATAATAATATTACTATCACTCATTTTACTATTAATATTATTGATATTACTATAACTATTATTTTCATTATTATTATAATAACTCTTATTTGTGTTAGCATTATTACTATTATTATTACTATTATTGTTTTTATTATATTATTACTATTATTAATAATATTACTATTATTTGTATGATTATTACTATATCTACTATTATTTTTTATAATTATTACTATTACATTAACATTATTGTTATTATTATTATATTATTATTAGTGCTCTTATTACTATTACTATTATTATTTATAATATAACTATTTTTATTTTCAATATTATTATAATTATTATCACTATTATTATTTTAATTACTATTTATTTTTTATTGTAATTTTTATTAGTATTATAACTACTTTTATTACAATTAATATTATTACTATAATTGTTATTATTATGTTTATTATCACTATTATTATCAGTGATATTATTAATATTACTATTATTATTATTATTACCATTATTATAACTCATTATTTGTATTACATTATTACTATTATTATTAATATTATTGTTCTTATTATTAATATTACTATTATTTTTATTATTATTATTACTAATATTATAACTATTATTTTTATTACTATTATTACTATAATTTTTATTATTACTATTATATTAGCATTATTGGTATTATTAATAATGTGATTAGATTATGATTATTATTATATCATGTTTATTTTGTATTACTACTATTATTATTATTACCATTATTATAACTCATTATTTGTATTACATTATTACTATTATTATTAATATTATTGTTCTTATTATTATTAATATTACTATAATTTTTATTATTATTACTAATATTATAACTATTATTTTTATTATCATTATTACTATAATTTTTATTATTACTATTATATTTGCATTATTGGTATTATTAATAATATGATTAGATTATGATTATTATTATATCATGTTTATTTTTTATTACTACTATTATTATTACTATTAATATTTTATAAAAAAAAATCTGAACTTTCTAAAAAATATTTGCATTGAGTAACCATTTTCTGAGATTTATATATTTTTATTTTATTTTTCCAATGATGCTGCTATTTGAGGTCTTGTTTCTCAGTGGCTCTATGTTAGGGTACATATCACATGTCGATTGCTTCATATTGGGGCGAGGTTCAGGGAAGAAAATACAGCAAATTTGTCATTTTGTCTCTTTTATGCCACTTATTGTAAGGCCGTGTTCACACATTGCAGATTTGTTGTTTTTTCAGTGTTACAATTCCAGCAAAATAATTGAGATTCCTGAAGTCTCGTGCACACAAGTATTTTTTCTTTGCAGATTTGGTGCAGAATGTCAGTTCTTTCAGTGTTTTTGCATGTGTTTTTCACCATTGAAAGCAATTAAAAAGCATGCAAAAAGTGCATCAATAAATGTGGCAAAATTGTGCGTTTTTGTGCCCGGTTCTTCCTACCAAATACTTTGCGTGAGCGCAAACCCCAAGAGTTAGATACGTTTTTGGTTTGATAGATTGGACTTTTTACAGATGCGATGATACCGTATATTTGGGAGAATTAAAAATCAGAGACATTTATGATTAAAGAAGCAAATAAACTAATTGTACAACTTCGTGTCTTCCATAAAGCTACGTACAGGACAAATCACACAAGACAATGTAGACTATAATATAATCCATAGCAGGAAAAAAAGGAAAAAAATTCTCTCCGGACATGCTGTATATACTGTGTATATATATATATATATATATATATATATATATATACATATATATATATATATATATATATATATATATATTTTCACAGGTCTGCAACATTGTTTCAAATCCAATGACTGATTCTAATGTTTTCTTATTTCCTGATCTTTATACACATGTATGTTTAACCATCACGTATGGATTTTGCACAAAATGAGTGTGAAATTACGTACAAGATGAGCAAGAAAAATCTTTATAGTAGCCAAAAATGTGCACAAAATTATATATAAAAATTTATTGAACATTCATTGTCTCTTGATCTCTTTTCTCATATAGAGGCTGTGTGTCACGGTTCCGCTGTGCGGAGCATTTTGCATTTGGAATACTTTTGTCACAGCTCCGCTGTACAGAGCATTTTGCATTTGAAAATGCTCAGCTATGTGTCTTGTGCACTTGCTGACAGGTTGTCTTTCAGCACTAGGGTCCACATTGGTTTTGGGAGGTGCCTTCACAGATGCACCTTGTTCCTGGTGATTGCTTTGTTTCTTTATTGCGCTTGCTCTGTCTGAACTTCGCGAGTCGAACTTCCTGTTTGCTCAGTGTGCTCTTGGCTTCTGTCTGGTGTAAGTGTTCTGATCTTGACTTTTGACCTCAGACCTCTTCCTGACCACATCTCTGTTTGCTCCCTGAAACTTACACGTTACCTCCCGACTTCTGACCTCTAACCGCATCCTAATCATGTCTCTGTTTGCTCCCTGAAACTTATACGTTACCTCCCGGCTTCTGACCTCGGACCTCTTCCTGACCATGTCTCTGTTTGCTCCCTGAAACTTACACGTTACCTCCCGACTTCTGACCTCTAACCGCATCCTAATCATGTCTCTGTTTGCTCCCTGAAACTTATACGTTACCTCCCGGCTTCTGACCTCGGACCTCTTCCTGACCACATCTGTCTGCTCCCTGAACCTTATACATTACCTCCTGGCTTCTGACCTCGGACCTCTTCCTGACCACGTCTCTGTCTGCTCCCTGGACCTTATACGTTACCTCCTGGCTTCTGACCTCGGACCTCTGACTGACCACGTTATTTGTCAATTTTGAATGTTTTTTCTCTGATATATCGGCAGGTAAATTTTATACCTGTGTATTATGCCTGATCCCTCCCATGACTATGTCTAAAGGGTTAATGTTATTGACTAATTGGTCAGGAAAAACACCTGCTACAACAGGTGTTTTTCCTACTAGTAGGATTTATAAGTGCATCACAGACTTGATAGCATCACTTGACAAAGGCTACAATATGTAGCCGAAATGCGTAGCACTCTCAATATTTTTTCTACATGCTGGAAGTTTTTGTATGGATATATTGTACATGCTTCACTTTTTAATGAACAGCAATAAACAAGTTGGAAATTTATCCTGAGAGGTGGTTGATACACTCCGAAGCGCCGGATTTTCCTTCTCCCAGACCACATCTCTGTTTGCTCCCTGAACCTTATACGTTACCTCCTGGCTTCTGACCTCAGACCTCTTCCTGACCACGTCTCTGTTTTCTCCCTGAACCTTATACGTTACCTCCTGGCTTGTCTGACTTTCATACTACTCATAGTATTTAGCGTCACAATCTTCTCTCTGAAGCCCCCATCAGTCGCCCTCCATCATCTTCACCTTCCATCTTAGTTGGTATTGGCGTTCCATCTCCTTGATATCCAGATGAAACTTTCTCCTTGCCGTTTGCTAACTGCACAAAGAATTTATCCTTCACGCTAGGGGACCCTATGCTATCTCTAATCTCAGGGATACTCCTGATGGTGGGGATGCCTGAGTCTCCTTTCTGGTCCTGCTCATGACCAGTCCTAATCTGATTCCCCGCCCCTCTTCCAAGAGACAGGAGTGTGATGAAACCCACAGATAAAGACAGACAAGGGAAAAAAACAAAACTGTCACATAGCACGCACACAGTGAAAAACAATAAGAGATTTAGGAGGAAACCAAGAGCAGGAACGAAGCTACAAAACAACAGGGGTACACGCCACAACCGCACAACTTTCACCTGTCAGTCTGGAACACCAATGTAGAACAAACTATAGCTGGCATAGGTGGCCGGTTTCTACCAGCATAAATAGGAGAGCAGATGTGATAGGTCTCCCTACAACATGTGATCACAGGAGCCCAGCAGAGATTAACTCTTGCTAGCCTGCCTATGAATCAGCACACAGGAGGTCGATGCCCGAGTCTATCTGTGTTGATCCCAATCTGAACAGAGCCCAAGGAGCAAAGAGAAATTTCAGATCACCACATATTAATCATCCTTGACCCTCATAGTTAAGTTTCTTGAGACTAAAGTCTAAATTCTCATAGTTTCCTTCAAGTGCACAGAATTCCTCGCAGGCACTGATGCATACTCGCTGCCATTGTGCAGTCGCAGCTTTAGATCCATTTACGACATCTGCAGTAATTTTATTACCATCGTTTCGCCACTAGAGGGAGCTACAACATTGGCATGGACTGCGAGAGTAGAAGGTACAACTTAACTCTTTAATTCTCCATTTTTTTACACTTTTTTATTTTTTCCTCCCTTTCTTCCAAAAGCATTTTTATTTTTCCATCGACGTACCCTTATGATAGCTTTATTTTGTGCCCTCACTTTTAGCTCTAAATGACGCTATTTATTTTTACCATATACTGGAGAAAAAAAATAAAAGTGGAAAAAAAAACCAAAACGCAATTTGTTGGGTGAACTGAGGCACTATAGGATCTCCACCAGCTGGCACTACACTATAAGATCTCCACCAGATGGCAATATAAGATCTCCACTAGGTGGCACCATAGGATCTCCACCAGGTGGCGCATTAGGATCTCAACCAGGTGGCACTATAGGATCTCAACCAGGTGGCACTAAGGATCTCAACCAGGTGGCACTATAGGATCTCAACCAGGTGGCACTATAGGATCTCAACCAGGTGGCAATAAGGATCTCAACCAGGTGGCACTATAGGATCTCCACCAGCTGGCACTATAGGATCTCCACCAGCTGGAACTATAGGATCTCCACCAGCTGGCACTATAGGATCTCCACCAGCTGGCACTATAGGATCTCCACCAGCTGGAACTATAGGATCTCCACCAGCTCGCACTATAGGATCTCCACCAGCTGGCACTATAGGATCTCCACCAGCTCGCACTATAGGATCTCCACCAGCTGGCACTATAGGATCTCCACCAGCTGGAACTATAGGATCTCCACCAGCTGGCACTATAGGATCTCCACCAGCTGGCACTATAGGATCTCCACCAGCTGGAACTATAGGATCTCCACCAGCTCGCACTATAGGATCTCCACCAGCTGGAACTATAGGATCTCCACCAGCTGGCACTATAGGATCTCCACCAGCTGGAACTATAGGATCTCCACCAGGTGGCACTATAAGATCTCCACCAGCTGGCACTATAGGATCTCCACCAGGTGGCACTATAGGATCTCCACCAGGTGGCACTATAAGATCTCCACCAGCTGGCACTATAGGATCTCCACCAGGTGGCACTATAAGATCTCCACCAGGTGGCACTATAGGATCTCCACCAGCTGGCACTATAGGATCTCCACCAGGTGGCACTATAAGATCTCCACCAGCTGGCACTATAGGATCTCCACCAGGTGGCACTATAAGATCTCCACCAGCTGGCACTATAGGATCTCCACCAGCTGGAACTATAGGATCTCCACCAGTTGGCACTATAGGATCTCCACCAGCTGGAACTATAGGATCTCCACCAGCTGGCACTATAGGATCTCCACCAGCTGGCACTATAGGATCTCCACCAGCTGGCACTATAGGATCTCCACCAGCTGGCACTATAGAATTTCCACCAGGTGGCACTATAGGATCTCCACCAGGTGGAACTATAGGATCTCCACCAGCTTGCACTATAGGATCTCCACCCGATGGCACTATAGGATCTCCCCCAGGTGGCACTATAGGATCTCCCTCAGGTGGCATTATAGGATCTCCACCAGGTGGCACTATAGGATCTCCACCAGGTGGCACTATAGGATCTCCAGCAGGTGGCGCTATAGGATCTCCACCAGGTGGCACTATAGGATCTCCAGCAGGTGGCGCTATAGGATCTCCACCAGCTGGCACTATAGGATCTTCACCAGGTGGCAGAATAGAATCGCCACCAGGTGGCACTATAGGATCTCCCCAGGTGGCACTATAGGATCTCCACCAGGTGGCACTATAGGATCTTCACCAGGTGGAACTATAGGATCTCCACCAGCTTGCACTATAGGATCTCCACCCGATGGCACTATAGGATCTCCCCCAGGTGGCACTATAGGATCTCCCTCAGGTGGCATTATAGGATCTCCACCAGGTGGCACTATAGGATCTCCACCAGGTGGCACTATAGGATCTCCAGCAGGTGGCGCTATAGGATCTCCACCAGGTGGCACTATAGGATTTCCAGCAGGTGGCGCTATAGGATCTCCACCAGCTGGCACTATAGGATCTTCACCAGGTGGCAGAATAGAATCGCCACCAGGTGGCACTATAGGATCTCCCCAGGTGGCACTATAGGATCTCCACCAGGTGGCACTATAGGATCTCCCCAGGTGGCACTATAGGATCTCCACCAGGTGGCACTATAGGATCTTCACCAGGTGGCAGCAGAGAGGCTGCGTTCCTTCCTCAGGTGGAGAGCAGATCTGAAAACTTCGGATGTAGAGGAAACAATGAATATTATAAAGTCGTGGAGCGATGGAAAGAAGAAATGACCACAATGGCCTCCATGATTCATCTGCAATCTTGAGGTTTCTTGAGGTTTCTTCTTAGAGTGATGCTTTGTCCTAATGGATCAAAGAAACTTCATATTAATGAATAATTAAGGTGATCGGCCACAATCAATTAGGTTACCCTGAACTCTGCTTGCTGAGCTGTTGTTAAGGAACAATTCTACCCAAAAATGAGCAATTCTGGCTCCTTACTCTGTGTAGATCCAGTGGCCATGGGGTCTTTATACAACAATTGCACCTTGGCCCTGGAGCCTAGGGGTCCCAAAACTCCCTTTTGCCTATATAAAAACCACCAATGCACTCGCAATAATTCGGGGACCTGTTGAAGCTTGAAGTTGCGTCACAGGATGTTGGACCACCACCGATCTCCTAAAGATTGACCATCAATATCAAACTCCTAGATGACGCCTCTAAGGAGGGTTTTTGGGTTTAACCTCATGGAATCTTCAGGTACTAAAGCCCCCTCCTCCATTACATTGAGCAGATGACCACATGGTCTAAATGGGATAATAGTAATCTCCATTGATATCAATGGGCACTATGTAAAGCTGCATGTCAGTGGTCCCAGAATCAGGAAGGCTGAGAACTAACATTATAAAATTGCATTTAGCTAGTGAACAATCATTTTAATTAAAAGATTAGATTAAAAAAGGTCCAATTTTTGTCCCGAAATGGCGCCATTATGGCTATGTGGTTGTCCCTGGTATTACACATCATACTAACTATCCCTATGTAACGCTGGTGGGTGTTGACACACTGTACCACGGGCCAAGCGATCACCCGTTTGGTGAGGACAGGTTTGGCCACAGATAGTCACCAGGAACCACTCCTGGTCAGTCCCCAGGTCTTCGGCAGCTGACCGGAGGGTCAGAGACTCAGGTACGAGGTACAGGTGGACAAAGGCAAAGACATGGTCAGACAATCCAGGGTCAGGGTAGGCAGCACAGGTTCAATATATATATCTGTGCCGAGGTCAAGAGCGGAGAGATCAGGATAAATGGTAAACAACATGGGTCAATAATTGGAGAGAAATAATGAACAAGCATAAACAGACACTCAAGACAAGCTGCTAGGAACCTACGTTCAAAGGAGGAGTGGTGGGAGGAGGTGCCCGATAGACCCCCTGCTGCCTAAGGATAGGCTGGGGAAGTTACACCCTGCAGGACACAGCACGATTAAGTTTCTGCAGGAACTGGCTGCTCCTCCCTATAGCCAGGTGGAGACAGCAGGGATATGCAACAGAGTTGGAAAACCTACATTTGGACAATGCGGTGGCCTAACACAGGAAGGTCACCGGTACCGGAGGATCCAGCTGGGTGTAAACAAGTACATATGGCTCTCTAATTGAGCTGCTGGTGACAAATTGATGAATAGAAGAAGGTTTACATAGAGCAGTGTCACAATTTCTCATGCTCTCTGATATGGAGTTCAAATAAGGAGTGGCGCAAAGAACTCATTTTTACCATACACCATGGTTGTGTTTCTAATGTTTGCTACTCTAAATATAGGGAGACGCCGATCCATACTCAATGTATTCATGTATTGTGTGGTTGTGGCCATGGAGGGCGTCCAGCCGGTACTTTCTACTGTAAGTGACAGTGCTGTATTCTTCTGGTAAGCAGATTGTATCTCACCAAAGTCAGAGTAACTTGTGTGGGAGGAAATGACAAATCAGATAAACCCCCTCACCCCAAAGATTATTAGCTCTATATTTACTGCAAAGGAGACAAAAGAAAAACAGACTAAATAGATACAGTATATTACACAAGTAAGTACACCCCTCACATTTTTGTAAATATTTTATTTTATCTTTTCATGGGACAACTGTCATTGCTCAGACCATACACCACACGCTGCATCACATTGCTCAGCATGGCTGTTGTCCCAGAAGGAAGCCTCTTCTAAAGATGATGCACAAATAAGCCGCAATCAGATTGCTGAAGACAAGAAGACTATGGCCATGGATTACTGGAGCTGTCCTGTGGTCCGATGAGACCAAGATAAACTTATTTGGTTCAGATATTGTCAAGCGTATGTGGTGGCAACCAGGTGTGGAGGACAAAGAAAAGTGTCCTGCCTACAGTCAGGCATGGTGGTGGAAGGTCATGGTTTGAGGCTGCATGAGTGCCGCCAGCTGGGGGGGCTAATTTCATTGAGGGAACCATGAATGCCAACATGTAAGCATCATCCCCTCCATTTGTATTCCACTATGATAATGACCCAAAGACGACCACTGCCTTGTTAAAGAAACTGAGGGTGAAGTTGCTGGACCGGTCGAGCGTCTCCAGACCTAATCCCTGTGGAGCATCTGTGGGGCCTCCTCAAAGGAAAGGTGGAGGAGCACAAGATCTGTAATGTCCATCAGCTCCGTGATTTCGTCATGAAGGATGGAAGAGGATCCAGCAGCTCCTGTGAAGCTCTAGTGATCTCCACGCCCAAGAGAGGTAAGGCAGTGCTGGAAAATAATGTCAGCCACACAAAATATTCACACTTTATGCTCCACAAGCTTCCCTGAGCACTAAACATGTGGCTCCTCAATCAGGAAATTCTCACTGAGCTCTGTACCTTCAGGTCCATAAGTTGAGAATGCCTATTGAGTTCTTAACTTCCACTTACACAGGAAAGGGAATACTCACTGAGACCTGAACCTGCAGCTGCACAAGCAGAGAATGCTTCTTGTTTCTGAACTTTTAGCTCCATAAATAAGGAATGTTCTCTAAGATCTTGTCACAGGGTATGTACTGATGGAATAGGGGCTCCTAAGCTGGCCCTCAGACTCAAGACCTTGAACTGTCCCTTATCTTGGAGGTAAGCTTGATGGTAGCCAGGTTCGAGCCCCCAGCATGACCCTGACTCCTGTCCGAGCCTTGATCTTACTCCCTCCACCCTAGGAGCGGGCCAGAAACCCAGTAACCAAACTCCACAGGAAACACACGAATAAGGGAGAACGAAACCTCATACACAAAGGAGAGACAATATGTGTACAGAGGAATAAAGAAAAGGGAAGGGAATAAAGTCACAACAGGGAAACATTCACACCACGCAGAACAGCGAATATAGTGAATATAGTTCACCATGAATGGAATAACCACTGAGACTGGGATCACTGGAGCTCTGCTGAAGCTATCTTCGGCGATCTCCTACTACACTCCCCAGCCTTAAATAGGTAGAGACCAGCTGTGGATAGTAATTAGCAACCCGGCTCTTAGAAAAGTTGCACATTGTTAAAAAAAGGATTAACTCCTGCACGGCTGGGAGCAGTGAAACAACTCAGCCGATGCCCAGCAAAGCTGAGAACTTCAGAGAGACCGGATTGCCTGTCGGACTCTGCAATGTGAACAGAGTCTGACGCCATAGTGGTAATCCCTGGACAGTGAATGACAGATGTACAGTTGCAGCTCCTCAATCAGAGAATGAACCTGCAGCTGTTCAATCAGCAATTGCTCACTGAGCTCTGAATCCTCAAGTCTCCAAGCTGAGAATGCTCATTGAGTTCTTAACTTGCAGTTACATAGGAAAGGAACAATCACTGAGATCTGAACCTGCAGCTGAACAAGCAGGGAATGCTTATTTTTTCTGAACTTTTAGCTCCCCAAGCGCTAATTTTGCAGCTCCACAAGCAAGGAATGCTCACTGAGCTCTGAACCTGCAGCTGAACAAACAAGGAATGCTTATTATTTCTGAACCTTTAGCTCCACAAACATGGAATGTTCCCTGAGCGCTAATTTTGAAGCTCCACAAACATGGAATGTTCCCTGAGCGCTAATTTTGCAGCTCCACAAGCAGGGAATGCTCACTGAGCTCTAAACTTGCATCTTCTCAATCAGGGAATGTTCACTGAGCTCTGAACTTACATCTCCTCAATCAGGGAATACTCACTGAGCCCTGACCTTGCACTTCCTCAAGCAGGGAATGCTCACTGAGCTCTAAACTTGCATCTTCTCAATCAGGGAATGCTCCATGAGTTCTTAACTTGCATCTTCTCAATCAGGGAATGTTCACTGAGCTCTGAACTTGCATCTCCTCAATCAGGGAATACTCACTGAGCCCTGACCTTGCATTTCCTCAATCAGGGAATACTCACTGAGCTCTAAACTTGCATCTCCTCAAGCAGGGAATGCTCACTGAGCTCTGAACTTGTATCTCCTCAATCAGGGAATGCTCACTGAGCTCTGAACTTGCATCTCTTCAATCAGGGAATGCTCACTGAGCTCTGAACTTGTATCTCCTCAATCAGGGAATGCTCACTGAGCTCTAAACTTGCATCTTCTCAATCAGGGAATGCTCACTGAGCTCTGAACTTACATCTCTTCGATCAGGGAATGCTCACTGAGCTCTGAACTTGCATCTCCTCAATCAGGGAATGCTCACTGAGCTCTAAACCTACATCTCCTCAATCAGGAAATACTCACTGAGCTCTGAACTTGCATCTTCTCAATCAGGGAATGCTCACTGAGCTCTGAACTTGCATCTCCTCAATCAGGGAATGCTCACTGAGCTCTGAACTTGCAGCTCCACCAGCGGTAAATGCTCACTGAGCTCTGAACTTGTATCTCTTCAATCAGGGAATGCTCACTGAGCTCTGAACTTGCATCTCCTCAGTGAGGGAATGATCACTGAGCTCTGAACTTGCATCTCCTTTATCAGGGAATGCTCACTGAGCTCTGAACTTGCATCTCCTCAATCAGGGAATGGTCACTGAGCTCTGAACTTGTATCTCCTCAATCAGGGAATGATCACTGAGCTCTGAACTTGCATCTCCTCAATCAGGGAATACTCACTGAGCTCTGAGCTTGCATCTCCTCAAACAGGGAATGCTCACTGAGCTCTGAACTTGCATTTCCTCAATGAGGGAATGCTCACTGAGCCCTGTACTTGCATCTCCTCAATCAGGGAATGCTCCCTGAGCTCTGAACTTGCATCTCCTTAATCAGGGAATGCTCACTGAGCTCTGAACTTGTATCTCCTCAATCAGGGAATGCTCACTGAACTCTGAACTTGCATCTCTTCAATCAGGGAATGCTTACTGAGCTCTGAACTTGCATCTCCTCAATCAGGGAATGCTTACTGAGCTCTGAACTTGCATCTCCTCAATCAGGGAATGCTCACTGAGCTCTGAACTTGCATCTCCTTTATCAGGGAATGTTCACTGAGCTCTGAACTTGCATCTCCTCAGTGAGGGAATGCTCACTGAGCTCTGAACTTGCATCTCCTCAGTGAGGGAATGATCACTGAGCTCTGAACTTGCATCTCCTCAATCAGGGAATGCTCACTGAGCTCTGAACTTGCATCTCCTCAATCAGGGAATGATCAATGAGCTCTGAACTTGCATCTCCTCAATCAGGGAATGATCACTGAGCTCTGAACTTGCAGCTCCTCAATCAGGGAATGCTCACTGAGCTCTGAACTTGCATCTCTTCAATCAGGGAATGATCACTGAGCTCTGAACTTGCATCTCCTCAATCAAGGAATGCTCACTGAGCTCTGAACTTGCATCTCCTCAATCAGGGAATGCTCACTGAGCTCTGAACTTGTATCTCCTCAATCAGGGAATGCTCACTGAGCCCTGAACTTGTATCTCCTCAGTGAGGGAATGCTCACTGAGCTCTGAACTTGCAGCTCCTCAATCATGGAATGCTCACTGAGCTCTGAACTTGCATCTCCTCAATCAGGGAATGCTCACTGAGCTCTGAACTTGCATCTGCTCAAACAGGGAATGATCACTGAGCTCTGAACTTGCATCTCCTCAATCAGGGAATGCTCACTGAGCCCTGAACTTGCAGCTCCTCAATCATGGAATGCTCCCTGAGCTCTGAACTTGCAGCTCCTCAATCATGGAATGCTCCCTGAGCTCTGAACTTGCATCTCCTCAATCAGGGAATGATCACTGAGCTCTGAACTTGCAGCTCCATAGTTATTCTATCTGCAGAAGATATTTTAGAAACATAAGCAAAAAAAGCTAAATTTATAAAGAATTGTTGCTACAAAGTAAAGTATCCTGTCTAACGTAGATTAAAGGTTCACTCTGAGGTTAGATCTGATAACTTGTATGACTGTAGACGTATCTGGAAACTCCAAGCAATGCATTGCGTCATTTCTTCTCAGATTCCACCTATAGGAAAAAAAACTGAAATTCTAAGACAAATTTTATACCAAAGCGAGGAACTAACTAGTAGCGTGTTTACAATTTTACAAGAATTTGTGAAAATGTTCCAGAAAATGGGGATCTTAAGTTCCATCACTCCTTCATTGTTTAAAGTCTCGTAGATAAAGAAGGAGCAGTTCTTGGGATTGTTGATTGTTGGGGACTCTGGATAGGTCATAGCTCGGTGAATTGGGACCAAAACCTTAAGTGTTGTCCTCTGGTGGCCATTCTCCAAGCACTCTGTTGGCAGTAGGCTCCTAGCTTGGGCAGTGCCATGGAGCCCAGTGTCACTTCCGGGATGGATGTGGGTCCACGGGACCAAGGAGCGGACCTGGGTGGCCACAGAGTCTCCACTATTACCACCAAAGGTGGCATCAGATAGACACATCGGTAAGTGTTCACCCGAAGGCAGCCCCAGGAGATCCCGATACCTCAACAGCTGGCACCACAAGACGTAGATCAGGAGCAGGCACAGGCGAGGTGGAGACTGGTGCGGTCCGAGGCTAGCTGGCTTTGGTGGTAACAGGCAGACGGAAGCTACTTGCAGGAATTGCAGGTAACTAGAAGGACACACGTGGGAACACTGGCACTACAGGACACAAGCTGATACGGAGTACGGAAAAGCTCTGGGGACCTGACAACTACCATGGGCAGACTAACCACATGGACATCTTGTACAGGCACCTCCCAGTGGGGGAGGATGCCTTATTTACCCTGTGCCAAATGGTGGGGGTCCGGGGTCTGGGTAAGAACAGGGAGAACAGCGCGTTGCACCCTAAGCGCGCTCCCGAGATCCCTACTGCGCATGCCCGGGCCTCGGGAGCTGGAGAATGGAGGATGCATTGAGGAGCAGCTGAGACAGTGGGGAAATGGCGGTACCCCTGACACGCAGGAGTAGTGGTGCCGGCAGGGCAAGAGGGCCCTGAGGGCTGAGGGGATGGGCAGAGGCAGTGGGTACTGTGAAGGTGAGCTGAGGAGAGCATTGGCACTGCCGAACTGGAAGTGCAGACAGCGTAACACCCACAACTTACTGATAGGACCACAATCTATCCAACTTAAGACTAGGTCCCAAGAATGGACCTGAATTTGAAGCTTTTGAACACTCAACTGGTCAAAAATGAGACCTACCAGTCCTCGCTATCATCTTAAGCGCACCATCGACGTGGGCTTCCCATGACCAGATTTGCTTCTGGATGGATGTAGATATCCATAATCACTCTGGTTTTAAGATTTTTACCCCTTTATGGAATGATTTTGGGCTCAATGTGTAACGTTCCAAGTCCATATGACCTATATAAATGTCTCGAAAATGTACATGACTACCATAAAAAAGGAGGTTTCTCATACATTACATCATATTTATGCAGTGTTGACCTCCGTAGGCCTCCTCTTATCTTGATAGTTGGGTTTATCGAGGTCAGATATTTTGTACAGATAGTTGTACACGTCCATTTTTCGAGAGGAGCTGTCTAGGAATTGACCACAAAGCCACTTCCATGTTGGAGGCAATCGAGGTTCCTACAAGAAGGATGTTAACTTGTGTGCTATGATATTTAGAAGCTTTCCCTATCCTCCTACCAATATTTACTCGGTCATGTCATAGTTGATTGAAAGTGTTTGGTATGACATTATTTTTGGCCACCAGCTATCCCAACACGATGACCAACCTTGGGCAGTGAGACATTGCATGACGTTGTTTTTGGCCACCAGCTATCCCAACACGATGACCAACCTTGGGCAGTGAGACATTGCATGACGTTGATTTTGGCCACCAGCTTTCCCAACACAATGACCAACCTTGGACAGTGAGATATTGCATGACGTTGTTTTTGGCCACCAGCTTTCCCAACACAATGACCAACCTTGGGCAGTGAGACATTGCATGACGTTGTTTTTGGCCACCAGCTTTCCCAACACAATGACCAACCTTGGACAGTGAGACATTGCATGACGTTGTTTTTGGCCACCAGCTTTCCCAACACAATGACCAACCTTGGGCAGTGAGACAACACGGTCTACAATTCCGTAACCAATATATTATCCATAGACATCCAATGAGATTTTGGTGGGTTGGGTTCTTCTAAAGGTCCCCGATATCTCCTCCTTCAAGGGTCAACCTGCCACTAATACATCCCATACTGCTGTCTGAAAAAACCTGACAGAATGTAGGCTAACCTTTATGGAACCTACGATCTGATGATGATGGTTGAGGAGAAAATGTAAAAGGTTCCTACTATCCCCAGAGGAGGGCCCTGTCCGGGATGGTGGATGACCTAAACCAGGAGCACATGTTAGATATGGGATCCATTTGCTCCTTGTATAATGCTGCCATGTCAGTGTTGGGGTAAGACAGCCCGGCTTTATAAGATGGTGATGGTCATCAGGACAACGTGCTGGAGGTTGTTAGCTCCTACATGTGATTTGCATTGGCCTAGACCCAAGGCTGGTACAATCCTCTATTGATAAAGACGCGTTGTCAATTTGCATTAATACCTGATGATATTGTGTTCTGTAACAGTTTGATTTATTACAACTTTACAGCTCTGTTTAGTTTCAGTAGAAATGCTATGATGCTAAACTTTACTGTCAATAACACAGGATCCACTATTCACTATAGGTGTCACGCTCCCGGTGTCCCAGCAGCGCTCCTTACCCACTGGTCCGGTCTCACAGTCGCTGCACCGCTCTGTACCCACTGATCCAGCTTCACCGTCATTGCACCGCTTCTTAACCACTGATCCAGTCCACGTGTCCACCGGTCACGGCCACCGCTCCCGCTCGTACTCTCCTGCGTCCTGCTCCTGGTCTCATGAGTCTGACCGTGAGTCTTAGCCGCATGTTTCTGTATAGGACTGGGCCGCGCCCACTCTCCTGGTCTTATAGGCCCAGCACACCTGCAGCAGGATATGACATGAGGCTGTGCTGGGTATATAAGACTGGCCTTTCCATGTGGGCGGCGCCTGATCAACGTGTCTTGAAGCTTAGTCTTTGGAGCTAGGTGCTCAGGTCCCCTTGTGCCGTGTCCCGTTACCTGTACTACTGCCTGTCATTACTACCCGGCACCTGTACCAGTATCCTGCATTGTCTGAAGGAACTCTGTGACCCCAGTGACTTTGTTCTACCTGTTCCCTGTGGGACGCTATCCCTGCCCCGTTAGTGCTCCGGCTACCGTGCATCCAGGCCTCCGGTGGGGTGCACGGTCCAGTGGATCCATCCCCTGGACCTAACAGTTTGATCAGGCCATGGATTCCGCCGGAGCACAACCGTCCGAACTGGGCGAACTGCGCCAGGAACTGGTGCGACAGCGAGAGACCCTGACCCGTATATTGAACTTCTTGACGTCTGTGGACCACTGTTTGTTTACGCTACAGACCGCAGCCTCAACCCCGTTGACGCAGCGAACAGCGACTACGTCCGAACCAGTTGTATCCCCTGCCTCGCAACTCCGCCTCGCTGCACCGCCTCGCTATGCGGGAGATCCCAAGACCTGCAGAGGCTTCTTGAACCAGTGCTCCCTGAATTTCCAGTTGCTCCCGCACCTGTTTGTTTCGGACCAAGCAAAAGTGGCATTTCTGATGTCCCACCTGGAAGGCGAAGCGTTGGCCTGGATAAATCCGTTGTGGGAGAATGAGGATCCGGTGACCACCGACGTCCGGGAATTCCTTCAGGCTTTTCGAAGTACCTTTGATGAACCAGGACGCACTACCGCGGTTACCTCCTCGCTCCTCCGGCTACGCCAAGGAACCCTGACGGTGGGCCAGTACGCCATCCAGTTCCGCACGCTTGCCTCCGAGCTAGGCTGGAACAACGAAGCATTGACTGCCGCCTTCTGGGAGGGGCTCTCCGGTCGCATCAAGGACGAATTAGCCGGTCGTGATGTTCCCCGTACCTTGGATGCTTTGGTATCACTAGCTACCCGGATTGGTCTCCGTTTTCAAGAGCGAACCAAGGAAGTATCCCGGGAAAAACGACCATTCCGTCACATCTCCATTCCGCAGAGGTCTACCGTTCCCCCGCCATTGCCGTCCTGCGATTCTGCTCCCGAACCCATGCAAATTGACCGACTGAGCCAAGCTGAACAACGCCGAGCAGAGCGACTTGCCCGGGGCCTGTGTTTCTATTGTGGAAGCGGTATACACCTGCTTCGTTCTTGCCCTGAGAGACCAGGTAGACCCCAAGTCCAAGGGATGGTGGAAACCGCCACCCTTGGTACCGGAATCCCCTCAGTCCCGGTTACACAGACTGTTCAGGTAACAACCGAGAAGACCCGGTTCACGGCAGAGGCTCACATTGATTCGGGGGCAGCGGGTAATTTCATCCTGCAAGCTACAGTGGACCGATATCGGATACCCGTCATCCCGTTTGCTAAACCCCCCCTGGTTCGCCTCCGTGGACGGAAAACCGTTATACGAACCTGTCGTATATACAACCGAACCCGTGAGACTCTGTGTTGGCGCACTGCACACTGAGACTATTGCTTTATATGTCATCCCGAGAATGGCTCCCGCGCTCCTGCTGGGTCTGCCCTGGCTACAACTCCATGACCCTGACATCAGTTGGCGCTCTGGCGCAATCACTCGCTGGAGTCCCTCGTGCCATGATAACTGTCTACAGCCTGTTCCTCGGCCCCTGGCACCTGACCCTGTCATGTCGCAAGAAGAAGAGGAAACGACGCAGTCCAGCATTGTACCACAGCTCCTGTCTCTTGTGCCTGTGGTGCCACCGGAACCAGAAGAAGAGACGTCGCAGTCCAGCGTCGTTCCACCGTCCCTGGCAATTGAGACTTTGATACCACCGACTTCTGATGATGAGACAATGTCCTGTGCCCGGTCCAAGACACCCGAGCCGGTCGTTCCCGATACCCTCTCTTCTACCGCCTGTACTACCGAGCCGGTCGTTCTCGATACCCTCTCTTCTACCGCCTGTACTACCGAGCCGGTCATCCACGATTCCCTCTTTCCTGCTGCCAGTACTCTTCCTCCCTCCGTTGCCACTGACATGGGTTCTCCGATATGGGATATTGTGGCCATGAAAACGGTGAGGGGTAGGCAGTCCTTCCTGGTCGATTGGGTGGGTTGCGGTTCTGAGGCCCGGTCCTGGCTGTCCCGGAAGTACATTGCTGCTCCTCTCCTGCGCGACTTCATGCCCCGGCCGTGGGGAGGGGGGCATAAAGGGGGAGGTACTGTCACGCTCCCGGTGTCCCAGCAGCGCTCCTTACCCACTGGTCCGGTCTCACCGTCGCTGCACCGCTCTGTACCCACTGATCCGGCTTCACCGTCATTGCACCGCTTCTTAACCACTGATCCAGTCCACGTGTCCACCGGTCACGGCCACCGCTCCCGCTCGTGCTCTCCGGCATCCTGCTCCTGGTCTCATGAGTCTGACTCTGAGTCTTAGCCGCATGTTTCTGTATAGGACCGGGCCGCGGCCACTCTCCTGGTCTTATAGGCCCAGCACACCTGCAGCAGGAAATGACATGAGGCTGTGCTGGGTATATAAGACTGGCCTTGCCATGTGGGTAGGGCCTAATCAACGTGTCTTGAAGCTTAGTCTTTGGAGCTAGGTGCTCAGGTCCCCTTGTGCCGTGTCCCGTTACCTGTACTACTGCCTGTCATTACTACCCAGCACCTGTACCAGTATCCTGCATTGTCTGAAGGAACTCTGTGACCCCAGTGACTTTGTTCTACCTGTTCCTGTGGGACGCTGTCCCTGCCCCGTTAGTGCTCCGGCTACCGTGCATCCAGGCCTCTGGTGGGGTGCACGGTCCAGTGGATCCAACTCCTGGACCTAACAATAGGTAATGTCACAGCTCACCTCCTCCCCTGTACTATGACTGATAACGTCTCTATATACAGTAGATAACACAGGATATACTATTCACAATAGGTGATGCAACAGCTCACCTCCTCCTCCTCCTGTACAATGACTGATAATGCCTCTTTACCCAGTAGGTAACACAGGATCCACTATTCACAATAGGTGATGTAACAGCTCACCTCCTCCCCTGTACAATGACTGATAACGTCTCTATATACAGTAGATAACACAGGATCCACTATTCACAATAGGTGATGTAACAGCTCACCTCCTCCTTTTTTAAAATAACTGAAAGCCGCTGTATATACAGTAGATAAAACAGGATGCACCATTCACAATAGATGTCATAGCTCACCTCCTCCTCCTCCTCCTGTACAATGACTGATAACGCCTCTTTACCCAGTAGGTAACACAGGATCCACTATTCACAATAGGTAATGTCACAGCTCACCTCCTCCCCCTGTACAATGACTGATAACGTCTCTATATACAGTAGATAACACAGGATACACTATTCACGATAGGTGATGTAACAGCTCACATCCTCCTCCTCCTGTACAATAACTGATAATCGCTGTATATACAGTAGATAAAACAGGATGCACCATTCACAATAGGGGATGTCACAGCTCACCTCCTCCTCCTCCTGTACAATAACTGATAATCGCTGTATATACAGTAGATAAAACAGGATGCACCATTCACAATAGGGGATGTCACAGCTCACCTCCTCCTCCTCCTGTACAGTGACTGATAACACAGGATCCACCATTCACAATAGATGATGTCACAGTTCACCATTTCTTCCTCCTGTACATTAACTGATAACACCTCTATATACAGTTGATAACACAGGATTCACCATTCACAATAAGTGATATCACAGCTCACCTCCTCCCATACAATGACTAATAACACCTCTATATACAGCTGATAACACAGGAGACACCAATCACAATAGGTGATAACACAGCTCACCTCCTCCTCCTGTACAATGACTGATAACACCACTATATATAGCTGAAAACACAGGATCCACCATTAACAATAGGTGATGTCACAGCTCACCTCCTCTTTCTCCTGTTCAATGACTGATAACATCTCTATATACAGTACATAACACAGGAGCCACCATTCCCAATAGGTGTGATCACAGCTCACCTCCACCTCCTCCTGTACAATGACTGATAACACCTCTATATACAGCTAACACAAGATCGACCATTCACATTAGGTAATGTCACAGTTCACCTTCTCCTCCTTCTATGCAATGACTGATAACACCTCTATATACAGATAACACAGGATCCACCATTCACAATATGTGATAACACAGCTCACCTCCTCCTCCTGTATAATGACTGATAACATCTCTATATACAGTAGATAACACAGGATCCATCATTCACAATAGGTGATGTCACAGCTCACCTCCTCCTCTTGGACAATGACTGATAACACCTTGACATACAGTAGATAGCACAGGATTCACCATTCACAATAGGTGATTTCACAGCTCACCTCCTCCTGCACAATGACTGATATCTCCTCTATATACTGTAGATAACACAGTATCCACCACTCACAATAGATGATGTCACAGCTCACCTCCTCCTGTACAATGACTGATAACATCTCTATATACAGTACATAACACAGGAGCCACCATTCCCAATAGGTGTGATCACAGCTCACCTCCACCTCCTCCTGTACAATGACTGATAACACCTCTATATACAGCTAACACAGAATCGACCATTCACATTAGGTAATGTCACAGTTCACCTTCTCCTCCTTCTATGCAATGACTGATAACACCTCTATATACAGATAACACAGGATCCACCATTCACAATATGTGATAACACAGCTCACCTCCTCCTCCTGTATAATGACTGATAACATCTCTATATACAGTAGATAACACAGGATCCATCATTCACAATAGGTGATGTCACAGCTCACCTCCTCCTCTTGGATAATGACTGATAACACCTTGACATACAGTAGATAGCACAGGATTCACCATTCACAATAGGTGATTTCACAGCTCACCTCCTCCTGCACAATGACTGATATCTCCTCTATATACTGTAGATAACACAGTATCCACCACTCACAATAGATGATGTCACAGCTCACCTCCTCCTGTACAATGACTGATAACACCTCTATATACAGTAGATAACACAGGATTCACCATTCACAATAGGTGATGTCACAGCTCACCTCCTCCAATAAATAGAATTTGGAATTATATAGACAACTTTCTTTTTACGTATATGCATGTGTTCTGAGCTAAAAAAATATTGTATTTGGCAACTTTTTGCTTTTTTCAGGCTCTTTGGTTTCCTGACAATCAATCCTATTAGGGAGTTTTTAACTCTTGTATGTCTTTTTCATATGTGCTGATTTATGACCACATCAAAGTTCAGGTGAACTTGGATGGGGTCTGTAATCATAAATCTGAAAAGAAGAGGTCGGAAAAAGACATAGAACTCTCCGAAAGCAAAAGCTCACTCATTGATTCTCAGTTAACTCTTTCTGCAGCCAGAAATGTGTAAAGAAACAAAGAGCCTTCAAAAGCGAAACGCTGCAACATTTTGAATGGAATCAAATTGCAAAAAGTATTTTTATAGATTTTAAGTTTAAAAAGTAAATAAATAAAGAAAACGTATAGGTGAGACAATGAGGCGCCCTCTAGTGGCCTATCCAGGAAACATGCAATTTTTTCATATTTTTCCTCTTGTACTATGTGGATATTTATGATAATTTTGTTATAAAGAGGTTAAGTCATCAGTGCTGTGTTAGTATTATTAGTGCAGCTGGAAACCCGGCCTTTTAAGTCAATATTATTCTGTAAATCTGATTATTCACCAATGATTAAGTGTCTGAAAGATAAACATGTGCTGATGTCATTTCTCAGGAAAGTACAACACCCAAAGCCAGATACGGAGCAGGAACTGTATAGAGGACTTTACCATCGGGGCAGACTTCCTTATGCTGCTTTTATCTGCACTTCTTCAAAAAACCACTGTGCACAGAAGTTTCTTTGTAACCTAAAGATATTTGATACATTGTAGCCCCAATTACAGGGGAATCTAGATCCTGAGACTCAAGCAAGCAGGAAAATTACCAGCTTTATGGGCACTGCAATGTACGGAACCTTAGACTGTACACAGAGCCCACACACTGCTTTGTCTCAGGAGCTATAGGGCAAAATTTGTCCCAATCTTTCACTACTATTGTCAACCACAGTGTCCATGACATTATATCACACAAAAATCAGGCAAGTCAGTTTACAGCAGCGCCACCTAGTGTTGACAAAATGTGAAAAATGTCATATAAATGGACAAAATTGTTTGGTTTCGGCTTGCCATTGTGCTTGGTGATGTACGGCTCAGCATTGTGCTTGGTGATGTACGGCTCGGCATTGTGCTTGGTGGTGTATGGCTCAGCATTGTGCTTGGTGATGTACGGCTCAGCATTGTGCTTGGTGATGTATGGCTCGGCATTGTGCTTGGTGATGTACGGCTTGGCATTGTGCTTGGTGATGCCCGCTCAGCATTGTGCTTGGTGATGTACGGCTCAGCATTGTGCTTGGTGATGTATGGCTCAGCATTGTGCTTGGTGATGTATGGCTCGGCATTGTGCTTGGTGATGTACGGCTTGGCATTGTGCTTGGTGATGTACGGCTCGGCATTGTGCTTGGTGATGCCCGCTCAGCATTGTGCTTGGTGATGTACGGCTCGGCATTATGCTTGGTGATGTACAGCTCAGCATTGTGCTTGGTGATGTACGGCTCAGCATTGTGCTTGGTGATGTACGGCTCGGCATTGTGCTTGGTGATGTACGGCTCGGCATTGTGCTTGGTGATGTATGGCTCAGCATTGTGCTTGGTGGTGTATGGCTCGGCATTGTGCTTGGTGATGCCCGCTCAGCATTGTGCTTGGTGATGTACGGCTCAGCATTGTGCTTGGTGATGTACGGCTCGGCATTGTGCTTGGTGATGTACGGCTCGGCATTGTGCTTGGTGATGTATGGGTCAGCATTGTGCTTGGTGATGTATGGCTCGGCATTGTGCTTGGTGATGTACGGCTCCGCATTGTGCTTGGTGATGTACGGCTCAGCATTGTGCTTGGTGATGTACGGCTCGGCATTGTGCTTGGTGATGTATGGCTCAGCATTGTGCTTGGTGATGTATGGCTCGGCATTGTGCTTGGTGATGTACGGCTCAGCATTGTGCTTGGTGATGTAGGGCTCAGCATTGTGCTTGGTGATGTATGGCTCAGCATTGTGCTTGGTGATGTACGGCTCGGCATTGTGCTTGGTGATGTATGGCTCGGCATTGTGCTTGGTGATGTACGGCTCGGCATTGTGCTTGGTGATGTACGGCTCGGCATTGTGCTTGGTGATGTACGGCTCGGCATTGTGCTTGGTGACGTACGGCTCGGCATTGTGCTTGGTGACGTACGGCTCGGCATTGTGCTTGGTGACGTACGGCTCGGCATTGTGCTTGGTGACGTACGGCTCGGCATTGTGCTTGGTGACGTACGGCTCGGCATTGTGCTTGGTGATGTACGGCTCGGCATTGTGCTTGGTGATGTACGGCTCGGCATTGTGCTTGGTGATGTACGGCTCGGCAGTGTGCTTGGTGATGTACGGCTCGGCATTGTGCTTGGTGATGTACGGCTCGGCATTGTGCTTGGTGAAATCCCTTCCACTTCTCAATAATATCACTCTGTTCTCATTTTTCCCAATGAATGAAACATTTTGGATACTTTTGTCCTCTTCTCTCGCAGTCACATTAGGTGAAGCCGGACGTGAGCCGATAAATTCATCCGGCGGCTGCGCTGATCGCCGGCATCGGGCCGCTAATGGGTGTAATTGACTGAACGGTCGTGATTAGACTCAGATCCCTCTCTCCGGTCCCAATGGGACAATTATCTGGAAAAAATACTCATCAAAACCAGAAGAGTGAATTACGGAGCGCGTCATTCTGGAGATGAAAGGTTTCTAAACGCCCTTTGTAATAATGGGAAATGATGATCAGCAGATGACATAAATAACATGGACTCACAAAATATAGATACAATGTTGCTTTATTTTGTAAACACCATACTTACCCATAAATGCATTCACAATTTTGCAGGCTTCAGAGCTGAAATCTGAAAGCAGTCCTAGTTTTATGTGATCCTTTTGGAAATTCATATATTTGATAAATAAAAAAGTTTGCATAAATATATTTTGTGCCGGGGACGAGCGATTGTTATGGGGAGGTGTAAATAGATAAGATTACGCTGGAAAGGAGCGAACATGTGGCCGCGCACGTGGCTGCGGTTTACAAATTAGGAGGAAGTTGTCCGAAGCTCATTTATGTTATCTTATGATGTTACAATGTGTTAGTGTCCGAGTAATAAAACTTCTGCGGAAATATAATGTTCTCATATTGACCCTGGACCCTGAATCTCATAGATGTCAATAGAGACCGGAACTTCTGTGCTGTAAAATGGCTATAAAATGGTTTTAGGAAAGGCTAGGGGGGCTGCAAAAGGAAGAAAAATCGGGGCAACTTCTCTGCAAACATGTGCATTGAAAATAAATAAAAAAAAAAAATGAAGTGGGTTCCCCCTTTCTAGACAATTGTGGGCTGCTTTACCTGCACTGCTTATCAAAGAGAGAGGGGAATCCACTTCATTTTTTTCTGCCTGGCTTTTGCCTGGATATCAAAAATAGAGGGGATCTCACACCATTTTAAATAATAATAATAAAAAAAATGGTGTGGGTTCCTCCCTATTTTTTATATCCAGCGCAAGTAAAGCAGACAGTTGCGGGCTGGAATTTTCAGGGGGAAAGTCTATGGTTATTTGGACCTTCCCAGCCTAAAATTAGTAGCACACAGCCGCCCCACAAATGTCACAGCAGAATAAATGCACCAATTTCAGCGCTTTACCTGGCTCTACCCTATTATACTGATGTGGTGGCAAGCGGGGTAATACTTTTGAGGTTGATGTCAGATGTGAATTGACAGCATCAGGCCCAGGGGTTAGTAATGGAGAGGCGTCTATCAGACACCCGCATTACTAGCCCGGTAAATGGTCTCTCTGAGAATAACATAAAACTATTGAAAAGATACTGTAGCTAATTTTTACATTTTATATATTAAATTAATCTTCATTTGTAATTATATTTGTGCATACACTACTTCAATTTGTATTATACGCCAGAGCTGCACTCACTATTCTGCTGGTGCAGTCACTGTGTACATACATTACATTACTGATCCTGAGTTACCTCCTATATTATACTCCAGAGCTGCACTCACTATTCTGCTGGTGCAGTCACTGTGTACAGACATTACATTACTGATCCTGAGTTACCTCCTATATTATACTCCAGAGCTGCACTCACTATTCTGCTGGTGCAGTCACTGTGTACATACATTACATTACTGATCCTGAGTTACCTCCTGTATTATACTCCAGAGCAGCACTCACTATTCTGCTGGTGCAGTCACTGTGTGCACACATTACATTACTGATCCTGAGTTACCTCCTGTATTATACTCCAGAGCAGCACTCACTATTCTGCTTGTGCAGTCACTGTGTACATACATTACATTACTGATCCTGAGTTACCTCCTGTATTATACTCCAGAGCTGCACTCACTATTCTGCTGGTGCAGTCACTGTGTACATACATTACATTACTGATCCCGAGTTACCTCCTGTTTTATACTCCAGAGCTGCACTCACTATTCTGCTGGTGCAGTCACTGTGTACATACATTACATTACTGATCCTGAGTTACCTCCTGTATCATACTCCAGAGCTGCAATCACTATTCTGCTGGTGCAGTCACTGTGCACATACATTACATTACTGATCCTGAGTTACCTCCTGTATTATACTCCAGAGCTGCACTCACTATTCTGCTGGTGCAGTCACTGTGTACATACATTACTGATCCTGAGTTACCTCCTGTATTATACTTCAGAGCTTCACTCACTATTCTGCTGGTGCAGTCACTGTATACATACATTACATTACTGATCCTGAGTTACCTCCTGTATTATACTCCAGAGCTTCACTCACTATTCTGCTGGTGCAGTCCCTGTGTATATACATTGCATTACTGATCCTGAGTTACCTCCTGTATTATACTCCAGAGCTGCACTCACTATTCTGCTGGTGCAGTCACTGTGTGTATACATTACATTACTGATCCTGAGTTACCTCCTGTTTTATACTCCAGAGCTGCACTCACTATTCTGCTGGTGCAGTCACTGTGTACATACATTACTGATCCTGTGTTGTGTCTGGGTGATCTGTAGCTGATTGACTGGTTTAGGTTTTTATATTTAGGATTTTGGCTGATTCTTAATGATATCGGCTGTTACTGAAACTCGTTGGTTCTTTCCAGTCGTGATATAAATGTTACCAGTGAGAAATGCAATAAATAGAATTATACTAATAAAGTGAAGGGGAAACGCAGCCGCAACTTCCTACATTTCATTGGCAGAAATATCTTTATACTGAAAGGGGTTTTCCATTTTCTAAAATAGAGGCCCGCAAACTTTTTATGTTAAAGAACCAAAGCCGATCGCCCCCCTCCCTTGATTCAGTGCCCGATTTCTGTTCTCCATATTTGTTGCAGCGGTGACGTCCCTTTGACAGTTGACATCATCACTGCAGCCAATCACTGAGCTTTATTCTGTGGCTCATTCCATAAATGGATAGATCTCTATTTTTCTTACTTTTTGTCTTTTAGTTTGGCACGCACCCTTAAAGTTGGGCGAGCTATTATACCTCTCATTGCAGCTCAGATTGGGAATTCTTCCCAACTTCCCAAACTTTTTAAGAGGTTGCACAGAATTGGTGATCATTTTTGGGCAGTCTCTTTTGGGTTGAGTTCTGGGGTCTAGAGAGCCCTGTTTGCCTGTGGACCACTTCCCATACATTGTAGAAATCAGAAGATCATCTGCTTTCAAACCTCCATCATGCCATCTGTTGTCTCTTTAAGAGGTTGGCCCGAATAGAGGATAATTTTTGGGCATTCACTTTTGGGTTTCCATCTGGTTTTGAGTTCTGGATTCTCGAGTGCCCATTTAGCCTGTGCACCACTTCTCCATGCTCTGTAGAAATCAGAAGATCATCTGTTTCCAAGTCTCCATCATGCCATCTGTTGCCTCGTTAAGAGGTTGGACAGAATAGAGGATAATTTTTGGATAGTCACTTTTAGGTTTCCATCTGGATTTGAGAACTGGGTTCTCAAGTGCCCTGTTTGCCCGTGTACCACTTCTCCATACATTGTAGACATCAGAAGATCATTGTTTCCAAACCTCCATCATGCCATCTGTTGCTTCCTTAAGACATTGGCCAGAATAGAGGATCATTTTTGGACAGTCACTTTTGGGTTTCCATCTGGCTTTGAGAACTGGGGTCTAGAGTGCTCTGTTTGCCTATGGACCACTTCTCCATACATTGTAGAAATCATTGTTTACAACCTTCCATCATGCTATCTGTTGCTTCTTTAAGAGGTTGGCCAGAATAGAGGATAATTTTTGGGCATTCACTTTTGGGTTTTCGTCTGGTTTGGAGTTCTGGGGTCTGAAGTGCCCTGTTTGCCCGTGCACCACTTCTCCATATCTGGTAGAAATCAGAAGATCAGCTGCTTCCAAACCTCCATCATGCCATCTTTTGCCTCTTTAAGAGGTTGTACAGATTAAAGGATAATTTTTGGACAGTCACTTTTGGGTTTCCATCTGGTTTTGAGTTCTGTGGTCTGGGGTGGTGTGTTAGCCTGTGCACCACTTCTCCATATCTGGTAGAAATCATCAGATGACCATCTGCTTCCAAACCTCCATAACGTCATCTGTTGCTTCTTTAAGAGGTTGGACAGATTAGAGGATACTTTTTGGGCATTCACTTTTGGGTTTCCATCTCTTTTTGAGTTCTGGGTTCTAGAGTGCTGTGTTAGCCTGTGCACCACTTCTCGATACATTGCAGAAATCAGATCATTGTTTCCAAACCTCCATCATGCCATCTGTTGCTTCTTTAAGAGGTTGGCCAGAATAGAGGATCATTTTTGGGCACTCACTTTTGGGTTTTCATCTGGTTTGGAGTTCTGGGGTCTTGTGTGCTCTGTTTGCCCGTGTACCACTTCTCCATACATTGTAGAAATCAGAAGATCATTGTTTCCAAATCTCCATCATGCCATCTGTTGCTTCCTTAAGACATTAGCCAGAATAGAGGATCATTTTTGGACAGCCACTTTTAGGTTTTCATCTGATTTTGAGAACTGGGGTCTAGAGTGCCCTGTTTGCCTATGGACCACTTCTCCATACATTGTAGAAATCATTGTTTCCAAACTTCCATCATGCTATCTGTTGCTTCTTTAAGAGGTTGGCCAGAATAGAGGATAATTTTTGGGCATTCACTTTTTGGTTTCTATCTGGTTTTGAGTTCTGGATTCTCGAGTGCCCATTTAGCCTGTGCACCACTTCTCCATGCTCTGTAGAAATCAGAAGATCATCTGTTTCCAAGTCTCCATCATGCCATCTGTTGCCTCGTTAAGAGGTTGGCCAGAATAGAGGATAATTTTTGGATAGTCACTTTTAGGTTTCCATCTGGATTTGAGAACTGGGTTCTCAAGTGCCCTGTTTGCCCGTGTACCACTTCTCCATACATTGTAGACATCAGAAGATCATTGTTTCCAAACCTCCATCATGCCATCTGTTGCTTCCTTAAGACATTGGCCAGAATAGAGGATCATTTTTGGACAGTCACTTTTGGGTTTCCATCTGGCTTTGAGAACTGGGGTCTAGAGTGCTCTATTTGCCTATGGACCACTTCTCCATAGATTGTAGAAATCATTGTTTACAAACTTCCATCATGCTATCCGTTGCTTCTTTAAGAGGTTGGCCAGAATAGAGGATAATTTTTGGGCATTCACGTTTTGGTTTCTATCTGGTTTTGAGTTCTGGATTCTCGAGTGCCCATTTAGCCTGTGCACCACTTCTCCATGCTCTGTAGAAATCAGAAGATCATCTGTTTCCAAGTCTCCATCATGCCATCTGTTGCCTCGTTAAGAGGTTGGCCAGAATAGAGGATAATTTTTGGATAGTCACTTTTAGGTTTCCATCTGGATTTGAGAACTGGGTTCTCAAGTGCCCTGTTTGCCCGTGTACCACTTCTCCATACATTGTAGACATCAGAAGATCATTGTTTCCAAACCTCCATCATGCCATCTGTTGCTTCCTTAAGACATTGGCCAGAATAGAGGATCATTTTTGGACAGTCACTTTTGGGTTTCCATCTGGCTTTGAGAACTGGGGTCTAGAGTGCTCTATTTGCCTATGGACCACTTCTCCATAGATTGTAGAAATCATTGTTTACAAACTTCCATCATGCTATCCGTTGCTTCTTTAAGAGGTTGGTCAGAATAGAGGATAATTTTTTGGCATTCACTTTTGGGTTTTCATCTGGTTTGGAGTTCTGGGGTCTGAAGTGCCCTGTTTGCCCGTGCACCACTTCTCCATATCTGGTAGAAATCAGAAGATCAGCTGCTTCCAAACCTCCATCATGCCATCTTTTGCCTCTTTAAGAGGTTGTACAGATTAAAGGATAATTTTTGGACAGTCACTTTTGGGTTTCCATCTGGTTTTGAGTTCTGTGGTCTGGGGTGGTGTGTTAGCCTGTGCACCACTTCTCGATACATTGCAGAAATCAGATCATTGTTTCCAAACCTCCATCATGCCATCTGTTGCTTCTTTAAGAGGTTGGCCAGAATAGAGGATCATTTTTGGACAGTCACTTTTTTAGGTTTCCATCTTGTTTTGAGAACTGGGGTCTAGAGTGCCCTGTTTGCCTGTGCACCACTTCTCCATATCTGGTAGAACTCAGAAGATCATCTGCTTCCAAGCCTCCATCACGCCATCTGTTGCCTCGTTAAGAGGTTGGCCAGAACAGGGGATAGTTTTTGGACAGTCACTTTTAGGTTTCAATCTGGTTTTTGAGAACTGGGGTCTAGAGTGCCCTGTTTGCCTATGGACCACTTCTCCATACATTGTAGAAATCATTATTTCCAAACTTCCATTACGCCATCTGTTGCTTCTTTAAGGGGTTGGCCAGAATAGAGGATCATTTTTGGACAGTCACTTTTGGGTCTCCATCTGATTTTGAGTTTTCGGGTCTGGAGTGCTTTGTTTTTCCGTGCACCACTTCTCCATACACATAGAAATCAGTAGATCATTGTTTCCAAACCTCTATAATGCTGCCATCTGTTGCATGTACCTGATTAGCTGATTAATTATTTGCATAATCGAGCGTTTGTAACCTTATAAAATGACTCTTACTTATATTTACAAAGGCACTAGGTTTATTAAAGGTCATAGCACTGAAGTAACCCTTTTCCTTGTGCTCTATTAGAGCCTGGAGACATCTTAGAAGGGGTTTCCTGCTCGAGAGACCACCCATTATGTCCTACCAATCACTCAATAGCTTTCTACTGAATCCATACTCTTCTGTCGTTTGAGCTACGCATTGTTCGGGGGTCTATTGAGTGATCAATTTGGGTCTCAATGTGGGGTTGACTAGTGCTCATCCCATCCGCTCCCTACCTAGGGTGCGGATCAGGGTCATCCAGGGTCAGGTATCCTGCTCGGCACATAGGTGCGGAAATCTATCTAGAGTGGTGAGGAACCTCAATGACCAGCAGTAGGGATCCCTAAGGTCAGGTATCCAGCTCAGTGCATAGGTGCAGAACCTACCTAGGGTGGTGAGGGACCCAAGGGACCAACAGTAGGGCTATCTAGGGTCAGGTATCCTGCTCAGCACATAGGTGCAGAACCTATCTAGGGTGGTGAGGGACCTCAATGACCAACACTAGGGATACCTAAGGTCAGGTATCCTGCTCAGCGCATAGGTGAAGAACCTATCTAGGGTGGTGAGGTACCCCAGGGACCAGCACTAGGGATACCTAGCGTCAGGTATCCTGCTCAGCGCATAGGTGCAGAACCTATCTAGGGTGGTAAGGTACCCCAGGGACCAGCACTAGGGATACCTAGCGTCAGGTATCCTGCTCAGCGCATAGGTGCAGAACCTATCTAGGGTGGTGAGGTACCCCAGGGACCAGCACTAGGGATACCTAGGGTCAGGTATCCTTCTCGACGCATAGGTGCAGAACCTATCTAGGGTGGTGAGGTACCCCAGGGACCAGCACTAGGGATACCTAGCGTCAGGTATCCTGCTCAGCGCATAGGTGCAGAACCTATCTAGGGTGGTGAGGGACCTCAATGACCAACACTAGGGATACCTAAGGTCAGGTATCCTGCTCAGCGCATAGGTGAAGAACCTATCTAGGGTGGTGAGGGACCCCAGGGACCAGCACTAGGGATACCTAGCGTCAGGTATCCTGCTCAGCGCATAGGTGCAGAACCTATCTAGGGTGGTGAGGGACCCCAGGGACCAGCACTAGGGATACCTAGGGTCAGGTATCCTTCTCGGCGCATAGGTGCAGAACCTCTCTAGGGCGGTGAGGGACCCATGGGACCAACAGTAGGGATACCTAGGGTCAGGTATCCGGCTTGGTGCATAGGTGTGAAACCTATCTAGGGTGGTGAGGGACCCCAAGGACCAGCAGTAGGTTTGGTCACGGGTCATCATCTCCCCCTTCCCTAGACCCAGTGTTTCCCTTCCGTTCCCCTTTACCGGTCGCTTGGTACTTTCCCGTACCTAGCGTGACAGCACCATATATAAGGTTGTGGTCATTCCTGGAACTGCAGCTCAGTCTCATATTCTTGCATAGGAATAAGCCACTTTAAGCTGCAGTACCCGGCACAGCCACAACTATTTGTGTGGCACTGTTTCCAGATAAACCATGAAAGGAACGTACGTTACTCTTACTGTGCAGATACATTTCTGGTTTAAATTGCTACTTAATAAATCACTTCCCTTTTTCCATGGAAAAAACAAAATGTGAGTTTCCTAAGAGACTTTTTCCCATAATGCAACCAAATATTTGACCTGGAACTTTAGATTCTTCCATGTAAAGTACATTATGAAATGCAAATGGCTTGAATATAACTTTTTTTTTCTTTTTTTTTTACTTAATTGACCACAAATTTAGTATTTATGTTATATTAGAAATCGCTTCGTTCACCACTTCCTGGTCGTGTTCTTAATTTCCTTTTAAGTCAAGATAAAATAACACGTTTCTTTGCCTCAAACTTTTCCAAAAATTCATATTGAATATTTACAAAATAGAAAATTTTAACCACTGTTTGAAGTTGAGGTGTCGGTGACAGGCGGCGCATGGCAGTGTCGAAACGCGCCGCCCGCTCCTACATGCTGACGTCAGGTGCCAGCTATAGAAGAGGACATTGAACGTCATGGAAGTGGGGGAAGGTGAGTGACTGTTTGTTTCTTTTTAAAATATTCTGGAGAAAATATTCTGGGGAATAGTACACCAGGAAGGGGCACAGGATGGTGGAACATTAAACCAGGAAGGGGCCCAGTATAAACCAACATTAAACAAGGAAGAGGGCCAGGATGAGGGAACATTACACCATGAAAGGGCCCAGGATAAGGGAACATTACACCTGGAAGGGGTCCAGGATGGGGGAACTTTAAACCAGGAAGGGGCTCAGGATGGGGGGAACATTACACCAGGAAAGGGCCCAGTATGGGGGAACATTTCACCAGGAAGGGGCCCAGGATGGGGAACATTAAACCAGGAAGGGGCCCAGGATGGGGTACATTACACCAGGAAGGGGCCTAGGATGGGGGAACATTAAACCAGGAATGGGCCCAGGATGGAGGAACATTACACCAGGAAGGGGCCTAGGATGGGGGAACATTACACCATGAAGGGGCCCAGGATGGGGGAACATTACACCATGAAGGGGCCCAGAATAGGGGAACATTAAACCAGGAAGGGGCCCAGGATGGGGGAACATTACACCAGGAAGGAGCTCTGGATGGGGGAACATTATACCAGGAAGGGGCCCAGGATGGGGGAACATTACACCAGGAAGGGGCCCAGGATGGGGGAACATTACACCAGGAAAGGGCCTAGGATGAAGGAACATTACACCAGAAAGGGGCCTAAGATGGGGGAACATTAAACCAGGAAGGGGCCCAGGATGGGGGAACATTAAACGGGGAAGGGGCTCAGGATGGAGGAACATTACACCAGGAAGAGGCACAGGATGGTGCAACATTAAACCAGGAAAGGGCCCAGTATGGACCAACATTAAACAAGGAAGAGGGCCAGGATGAGGCAACATTACACTAGAAAGTGGCCTAGGATGGGGGAACGTTAAACCATGAAAGGGCCCAGGATGGGGGAACATTACACCAGGAAGGGGCACAGGATGGTGGAACATTAAACCAGGAAGGGGCCAAGGGTGGATGAACATTACACCAGGAAGAGGCCCAGGATGGGGGGACATTACACCAGGAAGGAACCCAGAATGGGGGAACATTACACCAGGAAGGGGCCCAGGATGGGGAACATTACATCAGGAAGGGGCCCAGGATGGGGGAACATTACACCAGGAATGGGCCCAGGATGGGAAACATTGTTATTGGATAGGGGCAATCATTACTGGAAGGAGCCATACTGACACATTATTACTAGAAAGTGCCTAGTATGTAGGATATTATAGGATGGAGCCTAGGATGGGGGACATTATTAGATGCTGGGGTGCATTATACCAGGAAGGTGCCCAGGACGGGTGCAATACTTATCGGAAGGGCCCAGGAAAAGCTGTCAGGATGGGAAGCATTATGACTGGAAGGGGCCAGGATGGGGGTGATAGTTGATAACTGCAAGGGGCCATGATGTGAAACATTAGAACTTGAAGGGGCCAGAATGTGGGTTAATATCTGGAAGGGGCCAGGATGAGGGTCATTGTTGCTTGAAGAGGCCAGAATGAGGGACATTATTACTGGAAGGGGCCAGGATGAGGGACATTATTACTGGAAGGGGCCAGGATGAGGGACATTATTACTGGAAGGGGCCAGGATGGGCATATTAGTAGCATAGGGGGCAAAATTAGGGCAGGTTATTACTGGAAGGGACCAGGATGGGGGAGCATTATTACTAGAAGGGGGCCAGGATTGGGGGTATTATTAATGCAAGAGGACAGGATGAGGACATTAGTACAGGAAGGGTCCAAGATAGAGGAAGCTAATTACTAGAAGGGGCTGAGGATGGGTGGCATTATTAGTGAACAGGGCCAGAATGGGGGGTATTATTACTGAAAGGGGCCCAGGATGGGGGGACGCAAAAAGCGTGAATCTCCAACATCACCACTCCTGGTGTTGACGCTAAAAAACAAATTGAACTGTAGTTGATCTGAACACATTCAGCCATATTTTTCAATGCAATGACCTTTTCCCGAAACTTTAATGTCCATGTAGGTCCCACCTCTACCGATGACTTGAAAGCCTCGGCCAACAGAGATGGATTTTGATATCTATTCATATAAAATGTTATTATGCAAATGTATATAGAAGGCGGCAGACGGGGCATTGTTTCTCCAGTCATTATCTGATCACAGATTAGATCCATTCATCGAGATCAAAGAGTCCAGTTCATCGGTAAATAGGCAACCTTGTAAAATGAGCTTTGCCGAAACATTAGTTCCTCATAAAAATGCCAGACATTAATTTTCAAGGTCAACAATCTGGGAAATTTTGGCTTTCATATCATGCAAAAACTCAAGTATTAGTCACCTTCCTCTGGAGCTGGAGTTGTGATGTGCAACCACAAGGTGTCACTAGATGCAGCTAGTGGCGGGGAAGCCAAACAAGCCAGAGGTCAGGAGCCAGGAGGTCACATATGAAACACAGGGAAAAAGCAGAGCTGAGGTCAGGAGCCAGAAAGTCACCAAGGTACACAGGGAGAAAGTGGAGCTGAGGTCAGGGTATGAGCCGGAGATCACGAGCCAGAAAGTCACGTAAGGTATACAGGGAGAAAGTGAAGCAGAGGTCAGGGTACGAGCCGGAGGTCAGAGCCCAGGAAGGTATGTAAGGTACACAGGGAGAAGGAGGAAGGGGAGCCGAGGTCAGGGTACAAGCCAGAGGTCAGGAGCCATGAATTCATGAAAGGTATACAGGGAGAAAGTGGAGCCGAGGTCAGGGTACAAGCCGGAGGTCAGGAGCCAGGAAGTCATGAAAGGTATACAGGGAGAAAGTGGAGCCGAGGTCAGGGTACGAGCTTGAGATCACGAGCCGGGAAGTCACATAAAGTATACAGGGAGAAAGCGGAGCCGAGGTCAGGGTACGAGATTGAGATCACGAGCCGGGAAGTCACATAAAGTATACAGGGAGAAAGCGGAGTCGAGGTCAGGGTACGAGACAGAGGTCAGAAGCCAGGGGGTAATGTCAAAGTCAGGGGGACGGGCGGAGAAGGGTAACAAAGGTCCAGGGTAGGAAGAAAAGATCAGAACAAAGCACTTATGGAAGCCAGGGCACTCGCTGCAGAGCAGGAACTATGACTGGTGGTGTTCCATGCAAGGTTGCTCTCAAAGGAAGCAGAGCAATCCCCTGGAACGAGGCGCCTGTGATCAGGCCCTTCAACAGCACCAGCGCATACAAAACACAGCATCGGCAGAACCATGGATCAGAACCATGACGGGAGCATGGTGCAAATAGCCGAAATGTGCCATAATGGTCTTAACTAGAGATGGGGAAATCGATATCCCAACAAAATGTGAGGCTTCAGCACCCCTATTACAAAGCTACAAATATTCGGACATGAATCAGTTTTTGTTCCTCTGGTAAGAGGTTCTGCAGCAGCTGTGATGCTCATCAACAGCGTTTTCACATCTTCAACTGCTATTATTATAGAATCGTTTCAACAGTGTAACAGTGCATAAATCCAAAGTAGGTATCTTCATGTTTTAATGTGTTGACAATGGCTTTTTGGGGCTTCCTTGATCCACCAGGACATTATGCATCTTCTTTCTTTCTTAGGGCATGTTCACACTTCGTCTTTCATTCCCGCTCGCATTATTTTGAAGCTGGCTTTATTTTTTCCCAGCAGTGTCATATTTGTTGTGTTTTTTACTAGTTTTTGCAGCTTTTTTTTTAAAATTTCATATATATGATAGTGATGGCTTTGAAGCAAAAGCCGCCTAAAGAATTGACAAGTGTCACGTTGTGATTGCAGGTGCTCCGCCAGGTACGAGAGGACGCAACATAGAGGGAACACCAGGGTAGCAATAGAACGGAAGACCCTTGTGCTAGGGAGAGGAGTCACCTCCTATCACTCTCCTGAGGCTGATCTTTGCACTCCCTAACATTCCTTGATGGGTCCTTCCTCCATGCGCCGTTACGTGCCTAAGCCCTCGCTGGCCCTGAACTCACCCTGAAGAAGGAAGGCCAGCTAGGCCCTAGTCTTACCTCTGGAATACGACAACACAAGGGAGGTAAGAAGAAGAGGTGGGAAAAGACACACCAAATAACACTCCAAGAGGAACTTCTCAGCTGCAACAGAAGCAACACCTCAGCTTTCTCCAGAAACTTGCTTCTTCAAAGTGGACAGCACATGTATGAGCTATAGCTGGCATAGAGAGGAGTGAAGAGCGGCTATCTAAAGCAGTGATAAGGCCTTAATTTAGGTTGATGCCATTCAGTCTTGCATCCCTCTTAAACTGTCTGCAGTCCAAATTATGAGTCACTCGTGGTAGCATGCATAACCACTATCTTTCACCCACACCAGAGACATACTCAGATATGAATAGAAAGTAAGACTCCTTTATTCTGGAAGTTTGTACAGGTATATATAACCGGCTTATTGGCTAGGTGCCAAGAATACGTAACACGTCTCCTATTGGATAAAGTAGAACAGCTTATTCTGTGATATACAATTTACTGTAATGTGCTTGGTTCCTCATTTATATTAAGCAATGTCAGCATGATTCACTGGTCACAAGAATAGCCCAGACTGTCTGTCTGAGTCTTATGCCAAGAGATATGTGGGGTACAGTTCAAACACCATCTTAAATCCTGTTCTTTATGGATATCTCCATGTAACTCTTATATACTTATAATAATTCATAATCTTGTCCATAACAGTCCCCCCTTTGGAGATCGCCAAAAAGTCTTTCCTTACTTTTCCCGAGTCTATTGATCTGTCCTAATGCCGATGGTTACCTCACTCACATACGAGATAACCCATCCCTTGTGGATGAATCTCCCCATCCAACAGACTATGCATAGGAAGCCAGATCCTGACCGTATTCTCTAGACTGTCCTCATGGCTATGTTCCACTGGCACACGTTATTCAGGAAGGGGGAACGTGGCAGTAGTCCTCTAATGGGCTAATATTTATCAGGGTTGGTTTCACTCAAAGTCTCATGCTCCTCAGTCCTCAGGCAGCAATGGTGGGACATAATCAAAGGTGGGATGCACAGTCGTCTTCTGGTCCACAGGCCTAGATATCATCGTCCTGGCACAAAGTATCGGGTAGAAGAGGGAAGACAGCCATCTCCTGGTCTCAGGCAGGTCCGACATCTCTTTGTAGTGGAATTCATGGATCTTCGTCCGAAAGAAAAAGAGTGAGAGAAGAGAGAGGAAGAGAGAGAAAGATTGAGAAGAGAGAAAGAGAGAGAAAGAGAGGAAAAGAGAGGAAAAGGAAAGAGAGAAAAATCTAGATCTGGTTGGATCTGGAGGAGAAAACTCAAAACGTATATTAGGCAAATGTTTAAACAAACAACAAGCTTAGTTGAAGTATCTGGGAGTACTTCTAAACAGGATTTCATAGGGTCTCAACCTAGTGGTCCCTGCTGGGGTGTGTCTGACACTGAACAATTCAAGGGGAAGACTCTCATGCCCTTGCCTTCTACACTGCCCCATCCTCCCAACCTTCCCTCTATTCTGTGGCTGGTATGGGGTGTGTAGAGTCAGTTCTGTGTCTAAGGCCTGCCATATCTCTTTGGCTGGCAGTGAAAGCAGGTCACTAGCCACTTTCCATGGTCTCCGGGAGCCCACAGCTGCTCCCTATCTCAGTCCTCTTCTTCTTCTGAGACTTGCTCTTCTAGGGTCAGGATAATGTTTTCTCCAGACTTTCCTTTCTTCTTCACATCGGGGTCATTCAAAAAGCACAGATTGACTGACTGTTTCTTTGGTGAGTGGTCTTGGGGCTTCTTTGGATGTTCTGTCAGTGAGGGCACTTCTTACTGCTTCCCTTGACTCCTCCAATGTAGGCCTCAACCCTGCTCACCGCGACTGTCTGGCAATAGCAAAGCTTCCATCCGTTCTTCTATGGCCTCATGGCGGTTTACAGTTCCATTGGCAGTGATCAAGTCTCTTGTCTTCCATACAGAGTAGATGCTGGCTACCATCTTGCAGACTTCAGCGAGAGTATGTACATCTGCTTCTTCACAGACAGGCATGCGGGTAGCGACTGCTCTATCAGCACAGCGTCTTCTGCTACCAGTACCATACCCATGTGGAACCGTCTTCTTGATGCACATCTTGATCCATCCGCAAAGGTGTTAAGTCAGGGTCCAAAGGTGTATCCGTCACTGTATCGAATCCAGAGTTTCCTCAGCTATGCCAGAGTCGACTACCTCTTCCACCAAGGTGTCAGAGGTGGGACACTCCCCCCTTGGAAGAGGGAGAAGTTCAGCAGGATTAAGGACCGCACACCGGGAGATGGTGACTTTGTCAGGGAGCAGTGATGTCATACGGGCACTGATCTTCAACTGGTGCTTTAGGTAGGTGTTCAATCTGGCTGAGTAGTGTTCAAAGGGCTGCTATCTTCTTCCATGGCAAACATGTAGAATGACTTCTGGGCTGGAGATGATGTGATGATACTCTTCAGGTGACTTTGACTGTAGCTCAGGTGACTGTGACTGCTGCACATCTGTATGTGGGGTGATCTTGTAAGCTGCTAGATTCATCTCCATACGTCTTGCCATTTGAAGGAGGGTGTCTTGGTCTTTACCAGCTGTAGTTGTTTGCATATGGGCTCTCGGAGACCTGATACAAAGGACTATACCCAGGTTTGTAAGAAAGAGCAATGGGTGTAACTTTGGGGTCAGGAGAACACTGAAATTCTAAAAACTAAGACTCCCTAAAACCCCGGGGAAAGAGAAAAGAGCACAAGAGGGTTTGGAAACTACCAGCAGCACCCCCTGACTACATCTACACAACTAGGAAAAAGCAGTGGAGCGTATCTACTCTACCTCTCCTGTGCTGACCCTGTAACTGGGGGCCCTGCACTCTCCCTCATCCCGACGGTAGACCTGATGGTGGTCAGGGTCGGGCCTCCAGCGTATCCCTCTCTCCTGTCAGACCCTGCAAACTAAGACACAAAGGATTACTGGGTGCTGCCAACGAAAACCCTAATATATGCCAACTCCTGATGATCAATGTCCCCTTGGGACCACATTAACCTCCACCCTCTCTATCAGGGAACTCTTGTGCAAGATATCAGGCAGGATAACATACAAGTGAAAATATCTCAAACCAGGCTAAGCATCAACTACCATAGGCAGAAAAATATTCACTGTCCACCAGGACTAATAGTGTGCAGTCTATATGGTCTAGACTGTATACTAGATACAGCAAAAACAAACATGCAAAAGTGAAGGGAAAAGGTTTCCACAGGACTATCAGCAATAACCTCTGCTAAGGTTCATTAGTGGGAACACTGTGGGAAAAAGTTCATTAGTGGGAAAAACTGCATATATGACCAAAAATGGAGTGTGTGTGTGTTCCAGGTCCCTGTCTCCCCCCTTTGCAGTCCCTGCTATGTCAGCAATAAACAGAGCAGTGGCTGTGGCTGCTGAAACAAAAATGGGGAACTGGGTGTCGGCTGGACTAAAATGGCGTCTAAAGATGAACTATGTAGTGTCTGAGTTAAAACGTCCACTAAAGATAATTACCGATAAGAAACAGCCGCTAAAAGAGGAAGTAGGTGTTGGCCAAAAATGGCGTCTGAAGATTCCTGGGAGGGAGTGACATGTATTGTGACATCTACAGTCAGGAGGTATTCAATCTGTCACTGGGAATATGGATTATATAGGGACCCCTGCGCTGACCCTGTAACTAGGGACCCTGTACTTGCCCTCATCTCGACGGTAGACCTGATGGTGGTCAGGGCCGAGCCTCCAGCGTATCCCTATCTCCTGTCAGACCCTGATAACTATCCCCATACCATACCCCACCCAGAGCCGGGCAAAACACTGAGTGACAGACAGAAATCTACATTTAGGACAGAAAATAATGGGGTGGGCTTACGTGGACACAGTGCTCCACAGACAGCACACAAGTCCACCCTATCTATCAACTTATGTTTCTTATTTTCACAGACAGGTAAAATACACATAGTGTAGTTGCTAGATTCAGAATTACTCATCAATTCTCATCTAATCTCCCCCCTTTGGGAGAATTCTCCATTTCAACATACGTACATTCACAGGACTGAAATAGAAATTAACACTTCTCTTAGTTCCTTTTTTTTTCCTTTCTTCCAATTTCAACCCTACGGTATTATACACCAAAAACTGCGTACATTATACATAAAACATCTTCCAGTGTCACTTGGGTGATAAGGTACACGCACCCTCACTGCAAACCTGGCTCCATTACTGGCCAGAAAGAATCCCCAGCTTTAATCTGGGCGAGCCTATACAAATCAGTTTTGGTGGTGGGGTGAATCATTGTTAAATCATTGTCATCTTCCTGCCCCCCCTCGGTGTCTTCTGTTGCTCCAGCAACAAATAGGCCAGTGGCCTTGGGACTGAAGATGGCTGGAAAAGGGAACTAGGTGCGGCCCGACCTGAAATGACGTCTGGGCAGGCTAGGGAGGGCGTTTGGTGGGCAGGGGGACAACTACACAAGTCCAACCCTCTGGGGACGACTTATAAGGAGGGGGGTGTTGCTTCCTAATGGGCTTGGCCACTTCCTGAGGTGCCATTTTCTGATCTGGTGCAATATAGAAATATCTACTATGCCAATTTTATCTTTCAAAATCCCTTGCTTATTTAACAAAACATCTTTCCATTCTTGCTCCTCTAATCTCCCTCTCTTTGCAGTGATCACTGAAGGAGCGACTTCATGTTTTTAACATACTTTTTACCTTTTTGCTCGCTTACTAATTCTTCTGCCGTTAACTTGACTGGTGTGGACTGATTAGACCCCATGCTTCAAGGGTACACGACTTAAAATTAACACGTCAACCTGGATGTCTGATGCTCTACCGACTGAGCTAGCCACTTTCTCTCCTGGACCAGCGACTATACACATCCACAGAATACACAGAATTTCTACCTCAGTCCACAAACCACAACACAAACGGGTTGTCCTACCAGGAAGAAGTGTCACGTGGGTGATAGATACTAAATTCACCCTCACTATCTCTGACTTCATGTACTAGGAACCTCTGTTCACACTACATACACCTTATTTGAACAAATCCGTCCAGAACATCAATACTCAATGATTAAGCCTAAAATCAAGGGTTTTCCCCAGTATATTCAATTCCTAGGTAAGAATACACTGACATCCACTAAAACAAGACCAATGAGTACAATTTCAACTCACTGCTTAGCAGGAACACCGTACCAGGTAACAGTCAGGGCCAGTCCCCCACTTTTGTAACTTCTACAACACTGCACCTGTACATAGAAAACCCTTCCAAATCTTCTATCCCCGAAGATCAGGTCCGTCCAAGGCCTTATCAAACATCAACTATCGACCGGACTTGTCACACACCAGTGTATCTCACAGTATACATCAAAGTACAGCTTCAGAGGTTTTTTTTTTTTTTTTTTATAAGAAACGGCTTCAATATATCAAAGTGACACTTACTTCCTCTTTTTGCAGTAAACCAGCAAGTATGCACAAAGCACATAGAACTTCCTCTTTTTGCAGCCAGCCTTGCTGCAAACACAGGGATTAGAGCAATACCAGCAAGTACTCCACCTGCTGCAAATAGACAGACATTTCAACAGGTAGACACAGGTCAACACAATGACATAACAATAAGGACACTATATACACCATCCAGGTGGCTGATCTCACCTGCAGATATAACCATATATATCCATATATCCAGCGTATATAACAACTTCCTCATTTTCCCCTGCAGCTAAATCAGAGAAAAATAAAACATAGAACTTCTGCTTTTCTCCTAGAGCAGACAAAAAAACCCCAAACCACATTACATTTCATGTGATTTACAATTACATTACATAAATTACAGACAGCTTAAGGTGAACCTGACCACCTTGGTGTGAGATCTCTTAGGACGGCTTATCTCATGCGAGATGGCGGTCATTAGGTGTCTAGACTGGGACAGCCCAACCCCCCCCCTTCGAAATGCAAGTACACGCATGAGGTTGCAAGGTGAGATTATACAAATGTTCTCACCTGCAGCTGGAGTGCGCATCTCCACCTCTGGCGTAGTGCCTTTCGACTGAAGGTGTCAGCACGGCCGTCCGCCATCCAGAGCTCCGTCCTAAGGTTCGTTGGGCGCCAAATGATAAGGCCTTAATTTAGGTTGATGCCATTCAGTCTTGCATCCCCCTTAAACTGTCTGCAGTCCAAATTATGAGTCACTCGTGGTAGCATGCATAACCACTATCTTTCACCCACACCAGAGACATACTCAGATATGAATAGAAAGTAAGACTCCTTTATTCCGGAAGTTTGTACAGGTATATATAACCGGCTTATTGGCTAGGTGCCAAGAATACGTAACACGTCTCCTATTGGATAAAGTAGAACAGCTTATTCTGTGATATACAATTTACTGTAATGTGCTTGGTTCCTCATTTATATTAAGCAATGTCAGCATGATTCACTGGTCACAAGAATAGCCCAGACTGTCTGTCTGAGTCTTATGCCAAGAGATATGTGGGGTACAGTTCAAACACCATCTTAAATCCTGTTCTTTATGGATATCTCCATGTAACTCTTATATACTTATAATAATTCATAATCTTGTCCATAACAGCAGAATGGAGCGGCTTCAGCTGAGGTTACAAGTACTTGTTGGATAACAGCAGGATAGAAATCGACGTTAACCCCTTCAGTCCCGGATGGAATTAAATATGCTCTAACTCAGGGTAAAGAGGGGGCACTAAAGCGGATCTGAGATAAACAATACGTTTTCAACTTCGGATCTCAGATCACCCCCCTGAGATCACATCAGGCAATGACTGTTACAGGGTGTGAGGGAATAACAGGGGACTAGGGCTCCTAGAATGGCTCTCAGGCTATGGGGCTCTAGTTGTCCATACTCCCAGAGATACATTTGATGGTGATGATGTCTGGGCTGCCTCCCTTGCCGTGCTCCTGGCCAGCCCTGATCCAATATCCTCTCTCCCTCACCACAGGGGAGGGCCAGGACAGCAGTGGTTGAACCGACAAATTATGGGCAAACAGGGGAAACCAAAACTCTATCACACAGCTAGCACACACAGAGTTATCAGACAAATGATAAGGAGGAAAATAAAGAGCAGGGAAGAAATAACCAGACGACAGGAGGAACTCCACAGCACACAAAGCAACATGCAGTAAATCACTGGAACACAACAGCACATGGACTGGATTAGAAAAAGCTATAGTCGGCATTGGAAGACAGACTCCTCCATCTTAAAAAGGCAGGAAGTAACTGTGATAGGTCTCCCACAACATGTGACCAAAAAAGGTAACCTAGCAGAAAAAAAATAACTCCTGCTAGCCCGATCACTAATGAACACACAGCTGGTCAACGCCCGAGCCTGTCTGTGTAATTCAGAAGCACCAGAGAAAGTATAATGAGGACTCTCCGAGTGTGTAGTCTGAACAGCGTCTGATGCCGCCATGACACTCGACATTGCAGAGCATGATGTTCATTCTTTTTGATGATTTTTTTTTTTAGAACTTTATCAGGCGAATTCCGGGCAGAATTTGCTCGAAAAAAACTTTGTGCACGTCCCCGGAATTAGTAGGGGCGTAAACCGAAATTTTACCAAATCCTCTTCCTAAAATAAATGCTTAACTTATTACTTTCACCAATAAAATAAAATCACTCAAAATTCTTTTTGTAGAAAAATATCTTTTATTTTCCATTGCACATAATATTCCGAGTTTCTGTATGAATCACACATTGTATCAAAGTAGCAGTACATCAGCACAGTGGTCCCCATGTATAAAGCCCCCTTAGCTGCTCATGCCAACCAATAACAATCTCTGTACTGTATTTTTGTAACCAATCACAATGCAGTTTTCATTGGTTACTTAAAAAAAATACCTGTCGGTGGGTTTTTACTACCGAATCTGAGAGGCGCATGATGCAGTGGCAGAGATCCTGATTCCAGTGATGTGCTGCTTGCTATAGTTTTTTTTGAATCAGCAGGAGGTTATCACTAGAGGACTCGAAATTTTGTGTAGCGCCGGTGTCTCTACAGAGATGCCGACTTACTGCCCCGGTAAGGTCGCGTCCTCCCCCGCACTTCCCCATCCATCTACGTGTGCTGCCCCCTCCTTCCCTTCCTAGGCCTTGTACATGCTGCACAGTTTTCCTGGGCGTGCACCTAAGACGCGCGCATATCAGCTCTCCTCTTAAAGGGTTAGCGCACTATTTCCAGTGTACTTAAGGCACCCTCCTATTAGGGTAGGTGCCTGTGCAATGCCTCTAGTTAGTTAGTCAGTCAGTCTCCAGCCTGCTACCTAGCATGTTGTTAGGTCCCGTTTCCTGTGTCTGTCACCTGTACCTGCCTTCCTATACTGGTGTACCTCTGCCGTACCCACCATTCCTGTCCTTACCTGCCTGTCCAGCCTGCCTCAGTCACCCCTCCTATATCCATCTATTCCTGAGTTCGTCACCTGTCCTGGGGGTCAGCTGCCACCGTCATGGTCACTACCCTGGGAGTTGTGCCTGGCACCCACCTCGCAGTGGGGGCTTAGTTAAGCTCCTCCCACTAAAGGGTAAGCCCATGTCCCCCCTGTGGTCCAGTGGGTCCACTAATCCTGCTCGCTGCCACTACACTGGCCGTGAGTGTTACAACCTGCTATCAATCATGCCCTATCACTACTTAGCAACTTTCTGCCTATGCACAGTGAACACAGGAAGTGGTGTGGGCGTGGTTATACAGAACTCAATATTCTTAGATCTGCAGCAAGATTTTCTCAATACTGCAGTAAGGAGCATAGTAAGTGATACATCGCTGGAATCAGGGTCTCAGCTCCTACATCATAGTGCTCTCAGGTAAGGTGGAAAAAACTGGTGTCAAATTCTCTTGGAAGCTGAATCCTGATTGTTGGCTTGCTATGGGCACCATGCCTTCATCTCTTCTACAGTTGCTTATGTGAGACCTGTCAGATCATAACTATGACAATCCTCAGTAGTACAGCACACAACATATAAGTATCTCACATAGATAAGTGCATCAAACACTGCAAAAATTGTAAGACAAGTTTTATAGAAAAGCAATTTATCGATTTATCGGAATTCAGTCCAAACCCAAAAAATGGCCGATTGGAGTACTTTCGGCAAGATAAAATGTAGCATTAAAAATAAATAAATACAATAAAACTCAAGCAGTAAATCCAGGAGCAGAAGGTCCCCGTGCCTCCAGGAGCAGAAGGTCCCCGTGCCTCCAGGAGCAGAAGGTCCCCGTGCCTCCAGGAGCAGAAGGTCCCCGTGCCTCCAGGGGCAGAGGATTCCCGTGCCTCTAGAAGCAAAAGGTCCCCCATGCCTCCAGGAGCAGAAGGTCCCCGTGCCTCCAGGAGCAGAGGGTTCCCATGAGCAGAAGGTCCCCATGCCTCCAGGAGCAGAAGGTCCCTGTGCCTCCAGGAGCAGAAGGTCCCCATGCCTCCAGGGGCAGAGGATTCCCGTGCCTCTAGAAGCAAAAGGTCCCCCATGCCTCCAGGAGCAGAAGGTCCCTGTGCCTCCAGGAGCAGAAGGTCCCCATGCCTCCAGGAGCAGAAGGTCCCCATACCTCCAGGAGCAGAAGGTCCCCATGCCTCCAGGGGCAGAGGATTCCCATGCCTCTAGAAGCAAAAGGTCCCCCATGCCTCCAGGAGCAGAAGGTTCCCGTGCCTCCAGGAGCAGAGGGTTCCCATGAGCAGAAGGTCCCCATGCCTCCAGGAGCAGAAGGTCCCCGTGCCTTCAGGAGCAGAAGGTCCTCGTGCCTTCAGGAGCAGAAGGTCCCCGAGCCTTCAGGAGCAGAAGGTCCCCGTGCCTTCAGGAGCAGAAGGTCCCCGTGCTTTCAGGAGCAGAAGGTCCCCGAGCCTTCAGGAGCAGAAGGTCCCCGTGCCTTCAGGAGCAGAAGGTCCCCGTGCCTTCAGGAGCAGAAGGTCCCCGAGCCTTCAGGAGCAGAAGGTCCCCGTGCCTTCAGGAGCAGAAGGTCCCCGTGCCTTCAGGAGCAGAAGGTCCCCGAGCCTTCAGGAGCAGAAGGTCCCCGTGCCTTCAGGAGCAGAAGGTCCCCGTGCCTTCAGGAGCAGAAGGTCCCTGTGTCCCCGATCCATCTAATCAATGGTGGCGCTCTCTGGTATCCACAGGCGCCGTTGGTCCCTTTCTTGGAATTAATTAATTAATTAATCACGGTTCGGGTGTAATTGCAATAATCTCCAATCTGTCCCACAAATTAAAATGATACATTTTGCTCAGCAAAATTAGAGACACATAATAAATATATAATAATCACTGGTCATAATAATTACCCTCCGCATATAAAACTGCCCAAAGTCCCAGCCGCAATCCAGGAAAAAGGATGTACAGTGATATTTACTGCATCGGAGGGGATTACATTATTTACACACTCACCTGCTGCATAAAAAGAATCATCAAAGGATACAAAGTAACAATCCCTGAATTCCATATATATATACTGTATATACAGCGCAGTATACAGTTACTATAGATAGTGAGCGGCACTCAGTGATATTCTGGGAGCCGCTACTGAGCCCAAACATTCACAAGACACTTAATATTCTGCACAATGTTATTGGAAACAGTCAATTTGTGCAAAGGAATTTTAGCTCCGCAGCATGCAGAATCATGAGTGCAGCTCTGAAGTATAATACAGGATGTAACTCAGTATCAGTAATGTAATGTATGTACACAATGACTGCACCAGCAGAATAGTGAGTGCAGCTCTGGAGTATAATACAGGAGGTAACTCAGGATCAGTAATGTAATGTATGTACACAGTGACTGCAGCAGCAGAATCATGAGTGCAGCTCTGAAGTATAATACAGGATGTAACTCAGTATCAGTAATGTAATGTATGTACACAGTGACTGCACCAGCAGAATAGTGAGTGCAGCTCTGGAGTATAATACAGGAGGTAACTCAGGATCAGTAATGTAATGTATGTACACAGTGACTGCACCAGCAGAATAGTGAGTGCAGCTCTGGAGTATAATACAGGAGGTAACACAGGATCAGTAATGTAATGTATGTACACAGTGACTGCAGCAGCAGAATAGTGAGTGCAGCTCTGGAGTATAATACAGGAGGTAACTCAGGATCAGTAATGTAATGTATGTACACAGTGACTGCACCAGCAGAATAGTGAGTGCAGCTCTGGAGTATAATACAGGAGGTAACACAGGATCAGTAATGTATGTACACAGTGACTGCAGCAGCAGAATAGTGAGTGCAGCTCTGGAGTATAATACAGGAAGTAACTCAGGATCAGTAATGTAATGTATGTACACAGTGACTGCACCAGCAGAATAGTGAGTGCAGCTCTGGAGTATAATACAGGAGGAAACTCAAGATCAGTAATGTAATGTATGTACACAATGATTGCACCAGCAGAATAGTGAGTGCAGCTCTGGAGTATAATACAGGAGGTAACTCAGGATCAGTAATGTATGTACACAGTGACTGCACCAGCAGAATAGTGAGTGCAGCTCTGGAGTATAATACAGGAGGTAACTCAGGATCAGTAATGTAATGTATGTACACAGTGACTGCAGCAGCAGAATAGTGAGTGCAGCTCTGGAGTATAATACAGGAGGTAACTCAGGATCAGTAATGTAATGTATGTACACAGTGACTGCACCAGCAGAATAGTGAGTGCAGGTCTGGAGTATAATACAGGAAGTAACTCAGGATCAGTAATGTAATGTATGTACACAATGATTGCACCAGCAGAGTAGTGAGTGCAGCTCTGGAGTATAATACAGGAAGTAACTCAGGATCAGTAATGTAATGTATGTACTCAGTGACTGCACCAGCAGAATAGTGAGTGCAGCTCTGGAGTATATGTACAAAAACTTTTCCAAGTTGGCCAATTTTTCAGAGTCATTATAAATACACAACGTTATACATAAAATGTCAAAAGCATCATCATTCCTTCATTTCTTCAGGGCTCCACAGTGTCCCTCTCAAACCCGTTTTGAGATCCTCATTCTTATGATGAAAGTATCTCCTCACATTGACTTTCTTTAAACTTTTTCATTTGCATAATATCATAGAGTTGTCATTGTCCATGAAATATTAAGTGGAGAACCTCTCTATAGTCCTAAGTGGAGGATGTGGAGGACCTCTCAGTTGTCTTAAGTGGAGGACCTCTCTATAGTCCTAAGTGGAGGATGTGGAGGACCTCTCAGTTGTCTTAAGTGGAGGACCTCTCCATAGTCTTAAGTGAAGGACCCCTTTGTGGCCTTACGTGGAGGACCTCTCTGTGGTCTTAAGTGGAGGAAGTGAAGGACTTCTCTGTGGTCTTAAGTGGAGGACCTCTCTGTGGTCTTAAGTGGAGGACCTCTCTGTGGTCTTAAGTGGAGGACCTCTCTGTGGTCTTAAGTGGAGGACCTCTCTGTGGTCTTAAGTGGAGGACCTCTCTGTGGTCTTAAGTGGAGGACCTCTCTGTGGTCTTAAGTGGAGGACCTCTCTGTGGTCTTAAGTGGAGGACCTCTCTGTTGTCTTAAGTGGAGGACCTCTCTGTTGTCTTAAGTGGAGGACCTCTCTGTTGTCTTAAGTGGAGGACCTCTCTGTTGTCTTAAGTGGAGGACCTCTCTGTTGTCTTAAGTGGAGGACCTCTCTGTTGTCTTAAGTGGAGGACCTCTCTGTTGTCTTAAGTGGAGGACCTCTCTGTTGTCTTAAGTGGAGGACCTCTCTGTTGTCTTAAGTGGAGGACCTCTCTGTTGTCTTAAGTGGAGGACCTCTCTGTTGTCTTAAGTGGAGGACCTCTCTGTTGTCTTAAGTGGAGGACCTCTCTGTTGTCTTAAGTGGAGGACCTCTCTGTTGTCTTAAGTGGAGGACCTCTCTGTTGTCTTAAGTGGAGGACCTCTCTATAGTCTTAAGGGAAGGACCTCTCTATAATCTTAAGTGGAGGATCTCTGTGTAATGGAGGACCTCTCTGTGGTCTTAAGTGGAGGAAGTGGAGGACTTCTCAGTGGTCTTAAGTGGAGGACCTCTCTTTTGCCTTAAATGGAGAACCTCTCTGTAGTCTTAAGTGAAGGACCTCTCTGTGGCCTTACGTGGAGGACCTCTCTGTTGTCTTAAGTGAAGGACCTCTCTGTGGCCTTACGTGGAGGACCTCTCTGTTGTCTTAAGTGGAGGAAGTGAAGGACTTCTCTGTGCTCTTAAGTGGAGGACTTTTCTGTGGTTTTAAGTGCAGGACCTCTGTGTAGTCTTAAGTGAAGGACCTCTCTGTAGTCTTAAGTGGAGGACCTCTCTATAGTCCTAAGTGGAGGATGTGGAGGACCTCTCAGTTGTCTTAAGTGGAGGACCTCTCCATAGTCTTAAGTGAAGGACCCCTTTGTGGCCTTACGTGGAGGACCTCTCTGTGGTCTTAAGTGGAGGAAGTGAAGGACTTCTCTGTGGTCTTAAGTGGAGGACCTCTCTGTGGTCTTAAGTGGAGGACCTCTCTGTGGTCTTAAGTGGAGGACCTCTCTGTGGTCTTAAGTGGAGGACCTCTCTGTGGTCTTAAGTGGAGGACCTCTCTGTGGTCTTAAGTGGAGGACCTCTCTGTGGTCTTAAGTGGAGGACCTCTCTGTGGTCTTAAGTGGAGGACCTCTCTGTGGTCTTAAGTGGAGGACCTCTCTGTTGTCTTAAGTGGAGGACCTCTCTGTTGTCTTAAGTGGAGGACCTCTCTGTTGTCTTAAGTGGAGGACCTCTCTGTTGTCTTAAGTGGAGGACCTCTCTGTTGTCTTAAGTGGAGGACCTCTCTGTTGTCTTAAGTGGAGGACCTCTCTGTTGTCTTAAGTGGAGGACCTCTCTGTTGTCTTAAGTGGAGGACCTCTCTGTTGTCTTAAGTGGAGGACCTCTCTATAGTCTTAAGGGAAGGACCTCTCTATAATCTTAAGTGGAGGATCTCTGTGTAATGGAGGACCTCTCTGTGGTCTTAAGTGGAGGAAGTGGAGGACTTCTCAGTGGTCTTAAGTGGAGGACCTCTCTTTTGCCTTAAATGGAGAACCTCTCTGTAGTCTTAAGTGAAGGACCTCTCTGTGGCCTTACGTGGAGGACCTCTCTGTTGTCTTAAGTGGAGGAAGTGAAGGACTTCTCTGTGCTCTTAAGTGGAGGACTTTTCTGTGGTTTTAAGTGCAGGACCTCTGTGTAGTCTTAAGTGAAGGACCTCTCTGTAGTCTTAAGTGGAGGACCTTTCTGTGGTCTTAAGTTGAGGACCTCTCAGTTGTCTTAAGTGGAGGAATTCTCTGTAGTCTTAAGTGGGGGTCTTTTCTGTGCTCTAAAGTGGAGGGCCTCTCTGTTGTCTTAAGTGGAGGACCTCTCTGTATTGCTTTCTCTTCTAAATGGAGCATCATCCAGGGTTGAACAGAACTTCTTACACGGCCAGAGGTTCCTCAACTTCATTAAGATGTTACCTATAAAGTTGAAAAATGTTTTCTTGACAGTCGTTGACGTGTAATAAAAAATAATTGGATCCAACGCGGCATTGAACGTGCTGAGTAGAAGAGCATTCACCCTCCATTGTGGACTCTCATTCTGTATGAACCCAACGATATGAGATATATTGTATGGCGCAAAGCAGATGCAAAAGTTGGTAAGAGTGGCCAAGGCCAAGCCGATGGCTCGCTGCTTCCTCTTCTTTTGGATGTTGGGAAGGGACATCAGAATTCGTACAAAGTTTATGTAACAAAAAAGAGTTATAATGGACGGAATGAAGAAGAGGACCACACCTAATTCAAGTCGTACCGGGAGAAGAATCTTTAGTTGATCCTCATTAAATTGGTCATAGCATTTGTTCTCGGTGAAGGTCTCGTTGTGGGGTATACAGTACTGGACCACATACACAATGCTGCAGTGAGCACAGGCCAGAAACCAGAAGAGGATGCTCGCGAAAATCGCATAAGAAGGTTTTCGGTGAAGTTTGTACTTTATTGGAAAAGCCACTCCGAGATATCGCTCTATGCTGACGGCCATGAGGAACAAAGTGCTGATGTAGATGCTACTAAAATAGCAAAAACCTGTAATGGCACAAAGAAAAAGTGGCATATCCCAAATCATCCCTGAGGCAGCCTCCCGCATCTTCAGAGGAAGGAAGAGGAGCAAGACGAGGTCTGAGATTGTCAGGTTGAGGAGAAGGATGTCCACCGGTGTTGGCTTCTTACGAACCTTGACTTGGAAAGCGTAGAAAGCCAACAAGTTGGAAGGTAGACCAGTCAGGAAAGTGAAAATGTAGACGGCCAGGACCAGCTGATGGTTCTGCTCAATACCATGAGAGCCTCTAAAAAAAAGAACAAAATATAAAAAAATCATTAATAACTTAAAAAGGTGTTGGAACTTTGATTGCTGAGGTTGGTCTACATGTTTACATTTTTTTGGCATTATCTCCATATGATTTACAATTACAGTTTAACCCTTGACTGATAAGCCATATTAATTGATTTTTGTCCCTTATCTCGAAAGTAGGCTTAATGGTAGCCAGGTTCGAGCCCCCAGCGTGACCCTGTCTCCTGTCCAAGCCCTAATGCTACTCTCCCCCACCCCTGGAACGGGCCGGAAACCCAGTAACCAAAACTCCCCAAATAGGCACAGACAAGGGTAGACAAAATCTCGCACACACTGCCCTTAAATGTGAAGGGGGGACAGTATGTGAACTGAGGGGTAAAGCAAAAGGGGTATGCAATTAATGCACAACTGTAGGACTCACACACCAGGCGAAACCGTAACTTGTAGATCACCATATACAGGATAACCACAGGAACCAGGAAGCAAAGCTATATCCGGCACTCAACCCCAGTATCCAGAGCCTTGTAAAGGGTGAAGGCAGTTGGTAATCAGCAGCCTGATCTCCCAGCAGATGATCACAAGCTAGCAGGGATTAACTCCTGCTGTACTGGAGAGCAGGGTTCACTTAAAGTAACAACCTCACCACGTGTGCCGGCACCGCTGGAAAGGCACCGGCATGGAGGATGAGTATAGACTTCTTTATATTAAAGGCAGCAAACATAGGGAATGAGAAAGGGTTGTCCAAGTAGAGGACAACCCCTTTAAAGGAAATCTGCCATTAAGAACATCCCCATTGAGAAAGGGCATGCGTAAGAGTATTAGGTATAACAGAATGAAAGGAAGAGGGAAAAAAAGGCACAGACACAGACATATCAGTGCAGCTTTCTAGTAAGTGTTTTATCTCAACCTATGTCACAAGACGTTTTGCAAAAACTTCGCCTACTGTCATGTCGGTGTTGGACTCTATTCAGATTGCAGATTCTGTCTCTCTGCCTGGTGGGTTATCTGGTGTCTGGGATCAACACAGGCAGACTCAGGCATCGACCTGCTTTGTACTGATTCATAGGCAGGCTAGCAAGAGTTATTCTCTGTTAATATGTTTGCTTCTTTAATAACATGTTGTCAGGAGGCCTATCACATCTGCCTCCTCCTATTTATGCTGGTGGAATCATTCTACCCATGCCAGCTATAGTTTATTCTATGTTGGCCTGTGAGGTGTGGTGTCCCAGACTCTCTAGTGAAAGTTGTGCTTTTTTGCTTGGTGCGGTTATGGAGTCAACCCCCTGTTCTTTTGTGCTTCCTTCCTGCTCTTGTTTTCCTCTTGACACTCTTATTGTCTTATCCTATGTGCGTGCTGTGTGACAGAGTTTTGGTTTTCCCTTGTCTGGCTTTTTTGTGGTTTCAAGACACTCCTGAGATGTGGTGTTTCAGATTTACTGGTGAAAACTGGGTCTTTTGCTTGGTGTGGTTGTTGCGTTTACCCCTGTTGTTTTATACTTCCTTCCTGCTCTTTTTTTTTTCTCCTGAATCTCTTATTGTCTTTACCTTTTGTGTGTGTGCTGTGTGACAGAGTTCTGGTTTTCCTTTGTCAATCTTTTTCTGTGGTTTCAACACACTCCTGCCCCATCCTTCCCTGTGGGAGGAGAAATCAGATCAGGAATGGTCAGGAGCAGGGCCAGGAAGGAGACTCAGGCATCTCTACCATCAGGAGTATCCTTGAGATTAAGGGCTGGTCAGGAGCAGGGCCAGTTTTGTTTTTCCTTTGTCAATCTTTTTCTGTGGTTTCAACACACTCCTGTCCCATCCTTCCCTGTGGGAGGAGGAATCAGATCAGGACTGGTCAGGAGCAAGGCCAGGAAGGAGACTCGGGCATCTCCATCATCAGGAGTATCCTTGACATTAAGGGCTGGTCGGGAGCAGGGCCAGGAAGGAGACTCAGGCATCTCCACCATCAGGAGTATCCCTGAAATTAAGAGCTGGTCAGGAGCAGGGCCAGTTTTGGTTTTCCTTTGCCAATCTTTTTCTGTGGTTTCAACACAGTCCTCTCCCATCCTTCCCTGTGGGAGGAGGAATCAGATCAGGATTGGTCAGGAGCAGGGCCAGGAAGGAGACTCGGGCATCTCCACCATCAGGAGTATCCCTGAAATTAAGGGCTGGTCAGGAGCAGGGCCAGTTTTCATTTTCCTTTGTCAATCTTTTTCTATGGTTTCAACATACTCCTATGCCATCCCATCCCTCCCTGGGAGAGGGGGAGGGGGAATTAGATTAGGACTAGTCAGTAACAGGACTAGAAAGGAGACTCAGGCCTCTCCACCATCAGGAGTATCTTTGAGAATAGCGATAGCATAGGGTCCCCTTAGCTTGAGGGACAGTTTAGTAGCCCTGGTTGCCTGCTATCCCGAAGTCATCGTGACCACCTAGTGATCAATTTACAGTTTATATTGTCATTCATTCTGCTGGTACTATTCAACATGATGTATATATACCATAGATGGGAGAGCAGGAATCTCTCAAACCTGGGTGTGCAGTGTATGAGAGACATCATGGCAGCTTGTCTTCACCCACCAGCTCAGAGACAACTGAAAACTATAGATAGAGTCTGCAATGGGGAATGCAGAGTGCAAGTGATATTATGGCCAGATATATTGGGATGTGAGTGGAAGGATAAATGAACACCCTGTGCACAATCTACAGACTAAAGCTTCTCCTCCATTTCTTCCTAGCCCATTTATAATGAAAGATATAATTTTTTATTTCCCTATTAAACAGTAAAGATTTCCGAGCCGGATATGAAACTATCCCCATCAGCTTTTATTATATGACTCGTTATAAAATAATCTATTCAGCCAGACATTAATTGAACCGTTCCGTGCTCGCCGGGTCAGCGGCTGTCGTGAGTGCGGCAATAAATATCTTTCATTAAATGTCGGTTGTTGATCAGATAATTTGCATGGATCGGTTCTTCTTCTTTAACAGGGATAAAATATGTAATGGATGCAGCCACGCGTTTTCAACTTTTTTGATGTTCTCATGCTCAGTTGCTCAGTACTGGTAACTAGTGATGAGCGGGCACTACCATGCTCAGGTGCTCAGTACTGGTAACTAGTGATGAGCGGGCACTACCATGCTTGGGTGCTCAGTACTGGTAACTAGTGATGAGCGGGCACTACCATGCTCAGGTGCTCAGTACTGGTAACTAGTGATGAGCGAGCACTACCATGCTCAGGTGCTCAGTACTGGTAACTAGTGATGAGCGGGCACTACCATGCTCGGGTGCTCAGTACTGGTAACTAGTGATGAGCGGGCACTACCATGCTCAGGTGCTCAGTACTGGTAACTAGTGATGAGTGGGCACTACCATGCTTGGGTGCTCAGTACTGGTAACTAGTGATGAGCGGGCACTACCATGCTCAGGTGCTCAGTACTGGTAACTAGTGATGAGCGGGCACTACCATGCTCAGGTGCTCAGTACTGGTAACTAGTGATGAGCGGGCACTACCATGCTTGGGTGCTCAGTACTGGTAACTAGTGATGAGCGGGCACTACCATGCTCAGGTGCTCAGTACTGGTAACTAGTGATGAGCGGGCACTACCATGCTCAGGTGCTCAGTACTGGTAACTAGTGATGAGCGGGCACTACCATGCTCAGGTGCTCTCTACTGGTAACTAGTGATGAGCGGGCACTACCATGCTCAGGTGCTCAGTACTGGTAACTAGTGATGAGTGGGCACTACCATGCTTGGGTGCTCAGTACTCGTAACTAGTGATGAGCGGGCACTACCATGCTCAGGTGCTCAGTACTGGTAACTAGTGATGAGCGGGCACTACCATGCTCAGGTGCTCAGTACTGGTAACTAGTGATGAGCGGGCACTACCATGCTCGGGTGCTCAGTACTGGTAACTAGTGATGAGCGGGTACTACCATGCTCGGGTGCTCAGTACTGGTAACTAGTGATGAGCGGGCACTACCATGCTCGGGTGCTCAGTACTGGTAACTAGTGATGAGCGGGCACTACCATGCTCGGGTGCTCAGTACTGGTAACTAGTGATGAGCGGGCACTACCATGCTCAGGTGCTCAGTACTGGTAACTAGTGATGAGCGGGCACTACCATGCTCGGGTGCTCAGTACTGGTAACTAGTGATGAGCGGACACTACCATGCTCGGGTGCTCAGTACTGGTAACTAGTGATGAGCGGGCACTACCATGCTCGGGTGCTCAGTACTGGTAACTAGTGATGAGTGAGGACTACCATTAAACTGAATGGAGCTGGAAGCTATAGTTATAAATAGCAACTGTCAGTGGTGGCTATTGGAACAAAATAAACTATTAGCATAAAAAGCTTATGTGTGAGAGACAGAGACAGCCCTGGAAAGAGAGACTGGTTAAGAGACAGATGGGGAAGAGACAGACGGGGAAAGAGACAGACAGACACACACATAGAGACAGACACAGAGATGGAGACAGACACACTGATACAAATACAGAGACATAGACACAGACGGACAAGGAAAGAGACAGACAGGGAGAGAGACAGTTACAATCCCGGGCAATGCCCGGGTACTACAGCTAGTATGTGTATGTATGTATGTGTATGTATGTATGTGTATGTGTATATATATACAAATATAAGATAAATTATATATGCAATATATATAAATATAATGTATATTTATATATATTTACACATAGAGAGAGAGAGAGAGAGAATATATAATTAACAATTATATTATATATTTATACATTATATATATTTTTTTATATATATATATATATATAAAATGTATAAATAAATATGTAAATATATGTATGTGTGTGTGTGTGTATATATATATATATATATATATATATATATATATATATATATATATATATATATATATATATATATGAGAGTTAGTATTTTCATAAATAATAATGATAATAATACTGCTAATAATAATAATAATAATAATAATAATAATAATATTTCTGAAATAAACCAATGCACATATGCTCCTTTCAATATGTCTGTGAACTGCCTTTTCATGATTTGCTCCTATTAATTATTTCCTCTAGCAGGCGGATTAATAATATTTTTAATTGCTCATTAATTTCTCCATAAGCCTGGCTTTATCAGTTGAGCTTCCAGTTAATTATCCCGCTTGTCGCAGATTACATGATGTGGGCAGAGTCAACAGTGACTAGTGATAAGGCGCACATCAGTATCTGGTGTCACAGCCTGACTGCTGCTATCCTCTCCTATCCGTCCTGATAGAGGACAGCCCATAAATGTCTTATTGACACAGCTGCCGCTGAGGAGACACGTCCAGTACACAGCATTGCCGGGAATGCGAGGCCCTATTGTGAGCGCAAGCAACAAAGAAATCAAGAGGCAGAAAAACAAACCCCATACACTACAGGGGATCCCCGAGATTTCACAAGAGGAGTTTATTTCCTTCATGACAGGATCTGAGTCTTAAGCAGGTGAATTTCATAATCTCAACAAAGCAAGATATATTCCTAACACAATGATATCATCTCATGGAATAGGTTTTACTAAATTATTGTTTTTGTTATGAATCACCCTGTGTAACATCAGACTATAACGATTATAATAGTGCCCCCTATGTACAGAAATATATCTACTATAATACTGCCCCCTATGTACAAGAATATAACTACTATAATACTGCCCCCTATGTACAAGAATATAACTACTATAATACTGCCCCCTATGTACAAGAATATAACTACTATAATACTGCCCCCTATGTACAGGAATATATCTACTATAATACTGCCCCCTATGTACAGGAATATATCTACTATAATACTGCCCCTTATGTACAAGAATATAATCACTATAATACTGCCCCCTATGTACAAGAATATAACTACTATAATACTGCCCCCTATGTACAAGAATATAACTACTACAATACTGCCTCCTATGTACAAGAATATAACTGCTATAATACTGCCCCCTATGTACAAGAATATAACTACTATAATACTGCCCCTATGTACAAGAATATATCTACTATAATACTGCCCCCTATGTACAAGAATATAACTACTATAATACTGCCCCCTATGTACAGGAATATATCTACTATAATACTGCCCCCTATGTACAGGAATATATCTACTATAATACTGCCCCCTATGTACAAGAATATAACTACTATAATACTGCCCCCTATGTACAGGAATATATCTACTATAATACTGCCCCCTATGTACAGGAATATATCTACTATAATACTGCCCCCTATGTACAGGAATATATCTACTATAATACTGCCCCCTATGTACAGAAATATATCTACTATAATACTGCCCCCTATGTACAGGAATATATCTACTATAATACTGCCCCTATGTACAAGAATATAACTACTATAATACTGCCCCTATGTACAAGAATATAACTACTATAATACTGCCCCTATGTACAAGAATATAACTACTATAATACTGCTCCCTATGTACAAGAATATAACTATTATAATACTGCCCCTATGTACAAGAATATAACTACTATAATACTGCCCCCTATGTACAGGAATATATCTATTATAATACTGCCCCTATGTACAAGAATATAACTACTATAATACTGCCCCCTATGTACAAGAATATAACTACTATAATACTGCCCCTATATACAAGAATATAACTACTATAATACTGCCCCTATGTACAAGAATATAACTACTATAATACTACCCCTATATACAAGAGTATAACTACTATAATACTGCTCCCTATGTACAAGAATATAATTACTATAATACTGCTCCTATGTACAAGAATATAACTACTATAATACTGCCCCTATATACAAGAATATAACTACTATAATACTGCCCCTATGTACAAGAATATAACTACTATAATACTGCCCCTATGTACAAGAATATAACTACTATAATACTACCCCTATGTACAAGAGTATAACTACTATAATACTGCCCCTATATACAAGAATATAACTACTATAATACTGCTCCCTATGTACAAGAATATAATTACTATAATACTGCTCCTATGTACAAGAATATAACTACTATAATACTGCCCCCTATGTACAAGAAAATATCTACTATAATACTGCTCTTATGTACAACTATATAACTACTGTACTGCTATACTCTATGGTGACACGCTCACTAAACTGAAATAAATGTATCCATGTTGGAACTTAACAATTACTTCATATTAGGGTTTGGCGGGTTTTCGTAAAGATTCTCAAATGTCTCAATATTTACTAACACACATTATCGATGATTTCTTTGAGGGCTGATTATCTGTCATTTACCCAGAGCTCATTCTTCTAGGACACATCGATCAATGGGGAAGCTGAGAATGATGAAAGAGCTAATGTTTGCCAAATGCTTTTCCATGTCACATTTGTCACAGTTTTGAGCCAATCAGATGTCTCCCCTACATCTTTCACTTCTCTGTGACTTAATTCAGCCTGACAGAATGCGTTGGCTAAGAAGCTGCAGCTGCATCCCCCTCCTCTCCCCACTACCCTCTTTTAAATGCTTGTTGAGTGACCCTGCTCTTCTTTTTGCAATGTTACAGATATTTGATCTTAGACAATCAGAAGCCCCCCTTACTTATCTCAATCTCAGTGGGGAAGACATAATGCAGCTGCATCCCCCTCCTCTCCCCATTGCTTTGTCTTATAAAAGCCTCATGTTCTTTTTGCAATGTTAGAGATATTTACTCTAAACCATCAGGAGCCCCCCTTACTTATCTTAATCTCAGTTGGGCAGAAATAATGCAGCTGCATCCCCCTCCTCTCCCCATTGCTTTCTCTTATAAAAGCCTGCTGTTCTTTTTGCAATGTTACAGATATTTGCTCTAACACATTCAGAAACCCTCTTTACTTATCTCAATTTCACTGGGGCATATATAGTGCAGCTGTATCCCCCTCCTCTCCCCACTGTCCTGTCTTTTAAATGCATGCTGGGTGAGCCCACTCTTCTTTTTGCCTTGTTACAAATATTTGCGATGACACAATCAGAAGCTCCCCTTACTTTTCTCAATCTCAATTGGGCAGACATAATGTAGCTGCATCTCCCTCCTCTCCCCATTGCCCTGTCTTTTAAATGTTTGTTGAGTGATCCTGCTCTTGTTTTTGCCATGTTACAAATATTTGCTCTGACACAATTAGAATCCCCCTTTACTTATTTCAATCTCAGTTTGGTAGATATAATGCAGCTGCATCCCCCTCCTCTCCCCCCTCCCCTGTCTTTAACATACTTGTTAAGTTAGCTGGCTGTTTTTTTTGCCATGTTACAGATATTTATTCTCAGACAATCAGAAGCCCCCCTTACTTATCTCAATCTCAGTGGGGCAAAGCTGATGCAGCTGCATCCCCCTCCTCTCCCCAATGCACTATCTTCTAAATGCTTTTTGAACTAAGCTTGTCTTCTTTTTCCTATGTTACAAATATTTGTTCTTAGACAATCAGAAGCCCCCCTTACTTATCTCAATCTCAGTGGGGGTAGAGATGATGCAGCTGCAACCCCCTCCTTTCCCACTGGCCTGTCATTTAAATAATTGATGAGTGAGCCCGCTCTTCTTTTTGCCATATTACAGATATTTTCTCTGATACAATTATGAGCCCCCTTTACTTATCTCAATCTCAGTGGAGTACAGATAATGCAGCTGCATCCCCCTCTTCTCCCCACTGCCCTACTTTTAAATAATCGATGAGTGAACCTGCTCTTCTTTTTGCCATATTACAGATATTTTCTCTGATACAATCAGGAGCCCCTCTTACTTATCTCAATCTTAGTGGGGTAGAGATAATGCAGCTGCATCCCCCTCTTCTCCCCACTGCCCTACTTTTAAATGCTTTTTGAGTGAGCCTGCTCTTCTTTTTTCCATGCTACATATATTTGCTCTGAGACAATTAGAAGCCCCCTTACTTATTTCAATCTCTCTATTTCAGCCATAATGCAGCTGCATCTCCCTCCTCTCCCCACTGCCCTGACTTGTATTTACTATGTTACACTTGATGTAATTTGTTTATTGAACTTCTATAGACAGCCTACAAGAGGAAACATTTTCTACCGGCAACTGGAGGGCGGAAATGATGACACGTACCCCATATAAGATAACTCAAAATACAAAGGAACATGAATTATATCTGGTGCTTATTACTTATTTGCATAAATTAATTAAGCCAATAAGTTAAAAAATGTTCCAAATGATCATTTTGCCAATGATATAACATAGGAATATTTAATAAGTTTAGTGACCTCCCCTGCCGGACCCCAGGGACCCCCTTTTTTTTAATAGGATGACACTAGGTGAATCATAGTCCTCGTCTGTTCACCTTCTAGAGGATTTTTATGGCATTTTTTATTTTTTTCTCCTCCTCTGCAGCAGTTGGATGGCCGGCAGATTTAATGTAGCACTTTGAAGTTTACAAGCCAATTTTTTTTTATCCAGGATTGGATTTTTATAGGACTCAGAGACTCTCCAGGGCAGAATCTGCGCTACTTTATGTCAGGTTTACACATTGCAGACCCAGCACATTGTGTTCCTGGATTACACAATGCCAGCGAGGGATGAGCGGACCCATGGATGTTTGGATTTGTCGAGTTTGGTTGGACTTTAGTTAAAAGTTTAATTTGTGAACGCAAACCCTATATAAGTCAATGGGACCCAAAGATTTGGGTACCCAAATGGCTGTGAAATTGTCGTACTAAGGGCCAGGGGGCTGCCACAGCCCTGCAAAACAAATGTGGATAGGGAATAAATAAAAAAAATTGACGTTGGCTCCCAACTATTTTTGATAACCAGAGCAGGTAAAGCAGACAGCTGGAGGCAGTCATAAGAAATTCCAGGCTGCCACTGATCACAAGTGACCTATGGAGCCTTGTTCTCAGAAACTTCTCAGAACAAGGCTCCATGGGATTCTATGGGTGTTGGACATTACACCGTTGGATTACATCAGAATGTTGAGGATTTATTTTTAATTAATATATTGGTGAATGAGAGAGTATGGGAGAAGGGTCTTTATTCAAATAAACTGTTTTTTCCATGTGTGTTTTTTTTTTAACTCAATACTTACCGGGTTAGTAATGGGGGTGTCCAATAAACGTCTCTCCATTAGTAACCCCTGGGCTTGATGCCAGCTGTCTATTCACAGCTGACATCAACCCCATAAACCAATACCCTGATTGCCACCTCACCAGGGCAACCAGGAATCCCTGTGTGTTTTTTTTAACTCTATACTTACCGGATTAATAATGGGGGTGTCCAATAAACACCTGTCTATTACTAACCCCTGGGCTTGATGCCAGCTGTCAATTCACAGCTGACATCAACCCCATAAACCAATACCCTGATTGCCACTGCACCAGAGTAACCAGGATTCCCTATGTGTTTTTTCTTAACTCTATACTTACCAGGTTAGTAATGGGGGTGTCCAATAAACGCCTCTCCATTACTAACCCCTGGGCTTGATGCTAGTTGTCAATTCACAGCTGACATCAACCCCATAAACCAATACCCTGATTGCCACCGCACCATAGTAACCGGGATTCTCTGTGTGTTTTTTTTAACTCTTTACTTACCGGGTTAGTAATGGGGGTGTCCAATAAACGCTTCTGCATTACTAACCCCTGAGCTTCATGCCGGCTATCAATTCACAGCTGACATCAACCCCATAAACCAATACCCCGATTGATACCGCATCAGCGTAACCGGGATTCCCTATGTGTGTATTTTTTTTAACTCTATACTTACCAGGTTAGTAAAGGGGGTGTTTGATAGATGCCTCTCCATTACTAACTCCTTGGCTTGATGCCAGCTGCCAAATCACAGCTAACATCAACCCCATAAACCAATACCCCGATTTGTAATTGGGTGTCCAATAGACGCCTTTCCATTACTAGTACACTTTACAAGAATATACATATGGGAAATATATAAGCCTCTCCATTACTAACCCATGTGCTTGATGCTAGCTGCCAATTCACAGCTGACATCAACCCCATAAACTATTACCCCTATTGCCACCGCCCCAGGGCAAAACGCCACAAATGGAGCATCTAATAGATTCACCACTTCTGGGGCAGCTGCGGGCTGCTATTTTTAGGCTGGGAAGGGCCAAATAACCATGGGCCTTCTGAGTCTAATAATATCAGCCCCCAGCTGTCTGCTTTACTTTGGCTAGTTATCAAAAATAGGGGGGAGACCCTACATAGTTTTTATTTATTTTGTTCACAGCAGCGTCCAGACATCTTCCCCATGCCAAAAAGCTTGTTGATTGGCTGCAGCCTTTTAACCCTAGAATGCATACCTGGGGCCTCGCAGGCCTGCTAGGTTACTTGTTTTCTATGGTAGATTTCTATGGTTGCGCATTCTAGGGTTAACAAACTTTATTGAGCACCCGAACTTCGACACTGATTTCTCTGAAAAGTCCATGTTCGAGTTCAAGCCCCAGACACCAGGTGTCTGGTACAAGCCCCAAACTTTAGACTTCGGGTTGGCCCATCCATAATGCTCTCTCCTCTATATCGGCTCCAACTCTGCTACATCACATAAGAGAGGATCATAGGAACTGGAAAAAATAATGAATTTTAGAGTCATGAGAAAAATTGGGAACACTAAAATTTAATTTCTTCCCATATCTTCTGCCATGGATTGCTCTCTGTTTTCAGCCATTTTATTTTAAATTTTGCCCTTTTATAGGACAGACGAGGACTTAATATAATTTTACAGACAGGACACATATCTATCTTTGTCTGGTACTTTGTATGGGTAAACGAGAAGAAGAAATATCACATTTCTTAAGGTTTTTTTTATATCTTATCCAATTTAATATCTTCTTATGTCTATTTATTTGTTTATTTTTTGTTTATTTTATTTGTTTTGTAAATATTTATATATTATTGCTTTCCTGTGTGTGGTTAAGGTGCAACAATATAAAGAGCTACAATGTAATGTGCTGCAAGGAAAAAGTTGCTACATTGTATCCATGTCAGATGCAAGGTTCTATAAATATGTGATACATTTAACTTCCTTTTATTTGAGGAAGAAATGAACCATAAATAATGTCATTACTGTAAATGGCACAGGGGAATCTATGATATCCAGTGATGTGGTTAGATGTGATACATTCCTTTCCAAGTTATCTGGAAGAATCTTAAGGGCAAAAGTCGTCATAAGGAGAGAAGAACCTGGAATATGCAGATTATATATGATGAATAGCAAAGATAGACATAAGAGTAGGTGGGTCTAGGGGTCACCCTGGGGGTACAACTGCTGGGAACCTATCTGGCCATGAGATTGGGGCTTTGTAACCCAGAAAAAAAGGGTTCTGGATAGAGGATAAAATGACTTTTTGGGAATTAATCTTGTACCAATGGAACAGATACAACCTACTCCTTCTCTACGGAATGTAGAAGAAAAGGACCGCCCAATCCAATAGCCAAGGGATACTTCTTTATTCCGTAAGGTGCAGCATAAAAAGCAGGGAGGGAGCTGGGTGCAGGCTCCTCAAAGGGACGACGGCCGTTTCGCGCTTGTTACACAGACGCGAAACGGCCGTCGTCCCTTTGAGGAGCCTGCACCAAGCTCCTCCCTGCTTTTTATGCTGCACTTTACGGAATAAAGAGGTATTACTTGGCTATTGGATTGTGCGGTCCTTTTCTTCTACATTCTATATGAACATTATCTGGACGTCTGCCACCCTGCAGGATGAGCACTCCTCAGCTGTGGATTCTGGAGCCCAGGTCCTATTCCATTCACTTGTGAGACCCCCACAAGGTACAACCCAGTGGTGCAGGGCTACATGTCTATTTTTTGCTCTCTACTTCTCCTCTACCTTGACGACATCATATAATGACCAAATCCAGCCAAAAAGTGGTATCCATCCAATAATCCAGCCAATAAGTGGTAGGTCATGGAAAGTTTGTTGGGGCATCTATGGTACCAGTATGGCTAAGCTCTGGTACCATAATGGCCACCTACGTCCAGCAGAAAGTAAAAGCTTAAGACGATACTAAAAACTCCTTGTATGACAAAGATTGAGAAAAGGGATCTGCTTTATGGTCCAATCAGATTCCAACTGTTTACTATTTTTTTTAAATGTTCAAAATAACACGATTGAAAGTATTTGTTTGGTAGCTATAGGAAATAATTGTATCCCCAAGAACTTAGAGGGAAGCTATATTGAGACCTTTCAGAGTCAGGTTCTTTATTCCTACCCCAAACTGACCTTCAGTGGTGTAAAGGTCCAGTCACACTAAGCAACTTACCAGCGATCCCAACAACGATAGGGATCGCTGGTAAGTTGCTAGGAGGTTGCTGGTGAGCTGTCACACTGCGACGCTCCAGCGATCCCACCAGCAACCTGACCTGGCAGGGATCGCTGGAGCGTGGCTACACGAGTTGCTGGTGAGCTCACCAGCAACCAGTGACCAGCCCCCAGTCTCCTAGTTACAGCACACATCAGGTTAATTAACCCGATGTGTGCTGCAGCTAAATGTGCACAGAGCAGGGAGCAGCGCACACTGCTTAGTGCTGGCTCCTTGCTCTCCTAGTTACAGCACACATCGGGTTAATTGCCTGATGTGTGCTGCAGCTAAATGTGCACAGAGCAGGGAGCAGCGCACACTGCTTAGTGCTGGCTCCTTGCTCTCCTAGTTACAGCACACATCGGGTTAATTGCCTGATGTGTCCTGCAGCTACATGTGCACAGAGCTGGAGCCGGCACTGACAGTGAGAGCGGGGGAGGCTGGTATCAAAGGTAAATATCGGGTAACCAAGGACAGGGCTTCTTGGTTACCCGATGTTTACATTAGTTACCAGCCTCAGCAGAAGCTGGCTCCCTGCTCACTGCACATTTAGTTGTTGCTGTCTCGCTGTCACACACAGCGATCTGTGCTTCACAGCAGGACAGCAACAACTAAAAAATGGCCCAGGACATTCAGCAACAACCAACGACCTCACAGCAGGGGCCAGGTTGTTGCTGGATGTCACACACAGCAACATCGCTAGCAACGTCACAAAAGTTGTTCGTTACCAGCGATGTTGCTAGCGATGTTGCTTAGTGTGACGGGGCCTTAACTAGAATGCAATGGGCCCTGGTGCAAAGTTTGGACCTTCCCCCCCCCGCAGGTCAGATGTATGGGCCCTTGTAGCAGTCTAAATTCTATAAAGACAAACAATGTGCTCCCCCTCTCCCTTTATTATGTAGTAATGTCAATCATCCTGGGCCCCTTTCTGGTATATATGTCCGTATTCTGAGCTCCTTCATAGTAAATATGTCCCCCATCCTTGTATATATGTCCCGCATTCTAGGCCCCATCCTGGTATATATGTCCTTATCCTGGGCCCTTTCCTGGTAAATATGTCCCCTATCCCAGTAAAAATGTTTCCCATCCTGGTATATATGTCCTTATCCTGGGCCCCTTCCTGGTATATATGTTCTTATCCTGGGCCCCATCATTGTATCTATATTCTTATCCTGGGCCCTTTCCTGGTATATATGTCCTTATCCTGGGCGCCTTCCTGGTATTTATGTCCTTATTCTGGACCCATTTTTGGTATATATGTCGTTATCCTGGACCTCTTCCTGGTATATATGTCCTTATTTTGACCCCTTCCTGGTATATAACTCCTTATCCTGGACCCCTTCCTGGTATATATGTTCTTATCCTGGGTCCCATCATTGTATCTATTTTCTCATCCTGGGCCCATTCCTGGTATATATGTCCTTATCCTGGGCCCCATCATGGTATCTATGTTCTTATCCTGAGCACCTTCTTTGTATATAAGTCCTTATCCTGGGCCCCTTCCTGGTATATATGTCCTTATCCTGGGCCTCTTCCTGGTATATATATCCTAATCCTGGACCCCTTCCTGGTATATATGTTCTTATCCTGGGCCCCATCATGGTATCTATGTTCTTATCCTGAGCACCTTCTTGGTATATAAGTCCTTATCCTGGACCCTTTCCTAGTATATATGTCCTTATCCTGGACCCCATCATGGTATCTATGTTCTTATCCTGAGCCCCTTCCTGGTATATAACTTCTTATCCTGGACCCCTTCCTGGCATACATGTACTTATCCAGGGCTGCATCATTGTATCTATGTTCTTATCCTGGGCCCCTTCCTAGTATATATGTCCTTATGCTGGGCCTCTTCCTGGTGTAAATGTCCTTATGCTGGGCCTCTTCCTGGTATATATGTTCTCATCCTGGGCCCCATCATGGTATCTATGTTCTTATCCTGAGCCCCTTCTTGGTATATAAGTCTATATCCTGAACCCTTTCCTGGTATATATGTCCTTATCCTGGACCCCTTTCTGATATATATTTCTTTTTCCTGGACCCCTTCCTAGTATATATGTCCTTATCCTGTGCCCCTTCTTAGTATATAAGTCCTTACCTGGACCTCTTCCTGGTATATA
>NC_134363.1:20774319-20806819 GCF_048569485.1 Anomaloglossus baeobatrachus | reverse complement strand
AATGTGCATTGTTTCGCTGCTGACAGCTTCTTCAGGAATTACCTTCAGCTCTATAGAGAATGACATACACATGACTTGTGCAGATATCACACATATATCTGGCGTCATCCTCTGATTTTGCATACGACTGCAGGTAAATTCACTGTATCCTCAATTAAGAAGAACAAAAAAGTTCCATTGCACACTCAGCTCTGCTACATCTATAACAATGGCATTATAATGCATAGGCAGGTCACATACCCATCTAGCTTTTCGGATGCGTTAGGGGTTAGGTTCGTCTCCATTGCAGCTGTCAAACCCTTGAATCCGTCAGTCTCCGGTTGAGTTATGATCCAGGCAGAGCCACTTTGTGTAAACTTCACATTTCATGTAATAAAGTAATTAAGGAGCCTTTATATCCAGAGAGTGCGGAGAACCCGAGCATTGCCCCCGAGGTCAGCGACAACCATAGTGCGGAGACAGACGAGTGCTGCCGGTCACAGCTCTTCTGCTGCTCTGCCTCCAGCCGCCAGTCACTTAGGGAAACTCATAGAGGCTGACGTCAGATAATCACAAAAGATACCAGTCAAAAAGAATAATAGAGAAGGAAACGTAACGTAACAGAAGTGGGCAGAGCGCCAGACACGGGAAACGCAGAGTGTGCCAAGAAGAGGGCAGAGACGTCTCAGTAACCTGCCCTAAGAAGAGGACTCGTGTGTGCCAAGAAGAGGGCAGAGACGTCCCAGTGACTTGCCCTAATAAGAAGACCCATGTGAGCCAAGAAGAGGGCAGAGACGTCTTGTTGACCTGAGCTAAGAAGAGGACTCATGTGCCAAGAAGTGGGCAGAGACGTCCCAGTGACCTGCCCTAATAAGAAGGGTCATGTGTGCCAAGAAGTGGGCAGAGACGTCCCAGTGACCTGCCCTAATAAGAAGGGTCATGTGTGCCAAGAAGAGGGCAGAGACGTCTACTTGACCTGCCCTAAGAAGAGGACTCGTGGCAAGAAGTGGGCAGAGACTTCCCAGTGACCTACCCTAATAAGAGGGCTCATGTGTGCCAAGAAGAGGGCAGAGAGGTCTCCTTGACTTGCCCCAATAAGAGGGCTCATGTGTGCCAAGAAGAGGGCAGAGACGTCTAAGTGACCTGCCCTAATAAGAGGACTCATGTGCCAAGAAGTGGGCAGAGATGTCCCAGTGACCTGCCCTAATAAGAGGACTCATATGCCAAGAAGTGGGCAGAGACGTCTCCTTGACCCGACCAATAAGAAGGCTCATGTGCCAAGAAGTGGGCAGAGACGTCTCAGTGACTTGTTCTAATAAGAGGACTCATGCCAAGAAGTGGTCATAAACGTCTCCTTGACCTGCCCTAATAAGAGGACTCATGTGTGCCAAGAAGAGGGCAGAGACATCCCAGTGGCCTGCCCAAATAAGAGGACTCATGTGTGCCAAGAAGTGGGCAGAGACATCTGTGACCTGCCCTAATAAGAGGGCTCATGTGTGAGAAGAAATGGGCAGAGACGTCAATAAGAGGACTCGTGTGCCAAGAAGAGGACAAGGACGTCCTAGTGACCTGCCCTAATACGAGGGCTCATGTGTGCCAACAAGAGGGCAGAGACGTCTCAGTGACCTGCCCTAATAGGAAATTGTATACATATGTCTGGAATCAAACATCCAGTTCTTGAAGACGTATAAGTCCCTTCCTTACAGACTGCTTAAGACATTATTTAAAAAATGTGCTCTCTGGCTTCTGTATGTAACTTCAGGTTCCACCAATAGTTCCTAGGTTTCCCTTCCGGTTCCTCAGTTCCTACAGTGGTTCCCATGTTCCCTCTCAGCTCCCTATGTTATCTCACTGTTTCTCAGGCTCCCTCAGGGGTTTCCCAGGATTAATCAGTGGTTACCAGATTTCCTCTCTATTCCCTATATTATATCACTGTTTCTCAGGCTCCCTCAGTGGTTTCCCAGGATTTCTCAGTGGTCCCCAGGTTTCCTCTGTTCCCTATGTTATCTCACTGTTTCTCAGTCTCCCTCAGTGGTTTCCCAGGATTTCTCAGTGGTCCCCAGGTTTCCTCTGTTCCCTATGTTATCTCACTGTTTCTCAGTCTCCCTCAGTGGTTTCCCAGGATTTATCAGTGGTTCCCAGGTTTCTTCTCTGCTCCCTATGTTATCTCACTGTTTCTCAGGCTCCCTCAGTGGTTTCCCAGGATTTCTCAGTGGTTCCCAGGTTTCCTCTGTTCTCTGTTCTATCTCACTGTTTCTCAGGCTCCCTCAGTGGTTTCCCAGGATTTCTCAGTGGTCCCCAGGTTTCCTCTGTTCCCTATGTTATCTCACTGTTTCTCAGGCTTCCTCAGTGGTTTTCCCAGGATTTCTCAGTGGTTACCAGGTTTCCTCTGTTCTCTATGTTATCTCACTGTTTCTCAGGCTCCCTCAGTGGTTTCCCAGCATTTCTCAGTGGTTCCCAGGTTTCCTCTGTTCTCTGTTCTATCTCACTGTTTCTCAGGCTCCCTCAGTGGTTTCCCAGGATTTCTCAGTGGTCCCCAGGTTTCCTCTGTTCCCTATGTTATCTCACTGTTTCTCAGTCTCCCTCAGTGGTTTTCCCAGGATTTCTCAGTGGTTCCCAGGTTTCCTCTGTTCTCTATTCCATCTCACTGTTTCTCAGGCTCCCTCAGTGGTTTCCCAGGATTTCTCAGTGGTCCCCAGGTTTCCTCTGCTCCCTATGTTATCTCACTGTTTCTCAGTTTCCCTCAGTGGTTTTCCCAGGATTTCTCAGTGGTTCCCAGGTTTCCTCTGTTCTCTATTCCATCTCACTGTTTCTCAGGCTCCCTCAGTGGTTTCCCAGGATTTCACAGTGGTCACCAGGTTTCCTCTGTTCCCTATGTTATCTCACTGTTTCTCAGGCTCCCTCAGGGGTTTCCCAGGATTACTCAGTGGTTCCCAGGTTTGCTCTCTATTACCTATGTTGTATCGCTGTTTCTCAGGCTCCCTCAGTGGTTTTCCCAGGATTTCTCAGTGGTCCCCAGGTTTCCTCTGTTCCCTATGTTATCTCGCTGTTTCTCAGGCCCCCTCAGTGGTTTCCCAGGGTTACTCAGTGGTTCCTAGATGGCCTCACTGGTTTCCAGGTATCCTCACTGATTCCCAGGTTTTCTCAGTGGTTTCCATACTGGCTTCCATGTTTCCCTGCTGTATTTCCCTCCCACGTTCCCAGATACTATGGTTTTGTCACTAGCAAATAAATTCTTTTTTTAATTTTTCGGATCTTTTAGTGGCTTCCAGGTTCCCACATGGGTCATCGATAGATAGCCCTTCTGGCGCCCATTTTTTTTTGCCAGTTCTCACTTCTTCACTTGGGTTCCGTAAACAATATAAACACTTTTGGAACCATTTATTGCCTAAAATACCCTGCTAATTATGTAAACACACCATAGACTTCCATGGTGTTCTCCTTGACTTGAGCAGTAAGGTACCTTTTGGGTGTAAGATATTGGCATACAGAATTTTGCACAAACTTTGCCGACAGTCTTGGCAGCATTGGACTCTGTTCAGATTGCAGATTCTGACACTCTGCCCGAAGATTGTGTTGATCGCAGACATCAGCGAAATCAGACTCAGGCGTCGAGTGCTGTGTGCTGATTCACAGGTAGTCTAGCAAGAGTTAATCTCTGCTAGTATGCTTGATTCTTTAGTCACATGTTGTCAGGAGACCTATCACATCTACACTCCTATTTATGCTGGTGGAATTCTTCTACCTATGCCAGCTATAGTTTATTCTTTGTTCGTCTGTGAGGTGTGATGTCCCAGATTTTCTGATGAAAATTATGCTTGTTGCTTGGTGTAGTTGTGGAGTTTACCCCTGTTGTTTTGTTGCTTCCTTCCTGCTCTTGTTTTTCCTCCTGAATCTCTTATTGTCTTTATCTTTGTGTGTGTGTTATGTGACAGAGTTTTGCTTTTCTCTTGTCTGTCTTTATCTGTGGGTTTCATCACACTCCTGTCCTATCCCTCCCTGGGGAGAGGAGGGATCAGATCAGGACTGGTCAGGAGCAGAGCCAGGAAGGAGACTCAGGCCTCTCCAACATCAGGAGTATACCTGAGATTAGGGATACTCCTAGTAGATCAGGGCTGGTCAGAAGTAGGGCTAGGAAGGAGACTCAGGCATCCCCACCATCAGGAGTATACCTGAGCTTAGGGATACCCCTAGTAGATCAGGGCTGGTCAGGAGCAAGGCCAGGAAATAGACTCAGGCCTCGCCACCATCAGTGGTATCCCTGAGATTAGGGATACTCCTAGTAGATCAGGGCTGGTCAGGAGTAGGGCCAGGAAGGAGACTCAGGCCTCACCACCATCAGTGGTATCCCTGAGATTGGGGATACTCCTAGTAGATCAGTGCTGGTCAGGAGTAGGGCCAGGAAGGAGACTCAAGCATCTCCACCATCAGGAGTATCCCTGAGATTAGGGATACTCCTAGTAGATCAGGGCTGGTCAAGAGTAGGGCCAGGAAGGAGACTCAAGCATCCCCACCATCAGGAGTATCCCTGAGATTAGGGATACTCCTAGTACATTAGGAGTAGGGCCAGGAAGGGGACTCAGGCATCCCCACCATCAGGAGTGTCCATGAGATTAGGGATACTCCTAGTAGATCAGGCTTGGTCAGGAGTAGGGCCAGGAAGGAGACTTAAGCATCCCCACCATCAGGAGTATCCCTGAGATTAGGGATACTCCTAGCAGATGAGGGCTAGTCAGTAGCAGGGCCAGGAAGGAGACTCTGGCATCTCCACCATCAGGAGTATCCCTGAGATTAGGGATACTCCTAGTAGATCAGGGCTGGTCAAGAGTAGGGCCAGGAAGGAGACTCAGGATTCTGCACCATCAGGAGTATCCCTGAGATTAGGGATAGCATAGACTCTTCAAACTTGAGGGACAGCTTAGGAGACTCGGTTCCCTCCTATCCCATAGTCATCATGACATATATATTACAAAGTTACCATTGATTTGTGAAATAAAAATTGTAAATGACAGTTACTTTTTAACGCAAAAACTTGATTTAAAGTGACGGCGCTGTCTTCTCTGCCCCAGCAGTTCCAAGCACAGGACCCCCATCCCCATTGCACACACAGCCACGGAGCCCCTATGACAGAGAATGACTTAGATTTCTCCTAGAAGCAGTAGTTGTGCACGGCTTCTTCTCCAGTGCCCTTCTAGGCGTTACATCCATTATATAAATAATGTGTGATAGCCGACATCAGAGAGAAACCGAGTGGGAAGAAATACTGAATATAAGACACTTAATGTCAGCCTCACTCATACAAAAGTTTCTCTTTGTTTAGTTTTGTTTTTGCAAAACAAATGTTGCAATTTGCAAAGTTTCTTAAATTGATCTTTAGCAAAATGTGCAACCCCCCCCCCCCCCGAGAGTGACGGCAGTTCCTCTCTTATTTTTTATTTCACTTTACGCTATGTTCAGAGCTTCACGTGCCATAAAGTGAATAATATTTCCACGGAATAAACTTTATTTTGCTAACGCATGAGACGTGACCGGCGGGCGGATTGTGGCGAGAAAATACAAACATGATAAGCCGGGTTTGCAAAGTGAACAGAAGCCTGTGACAATGACCCCTTATCTGCAGGCAAATACTGCAGAAAATCAGACTCACCCCTATATTTCATCCATGGCCACTTTTATTCCCTGGCAAGGTTAAGGCTGTGTGCACACAGGGCATTTTTATCGCTTTTTTGATGCTTTTTTTTTAGAACAGTGTTGTCAGAAAACTGTATATAAATCCTTATGCCAGCAAAATCAATGAGAAGCCTGAAGTTTTGTGCAGATGTTGCTTTTCTTTTCCTTACAGATTTGGTGCAAGAATAAATCTGCCAATTTTTTCAGCATATTTCCACCCCAGAATGCATAGAAAATGCATGCAAAAAATGCAGCAAATCATGGCAAGAACACACATCTTATTTGCCAAAAGGTGCAGATTTGGTGCAGAAATTTGTGCAACCAAATATTCAGCGTGACCACATATCCTTATTGTGATGGCACCACTGCAAACATGTCTGTGTAGTCTTAGCTGTCCAGGAGGGGTGATACCCGAGAAAAGCAGGGGTGGTACTCAAGAAAAGCAGCGGTGGTGTCTGAGAAAAGAAGGTGGGGTACTCAAGAAGAGCAGGGGTGGTACCCAAGAAAAGCAGGGGTAGTACCCGAGAAAGCAAGGGTGGTACCTGAAAAAAGCAGGGGTGGTAACTGAGAAAATCAGGGGTGGTTCCCTAGAAAAGCAGGTGTGGTACCCGACAAAAGCAGCTGTGTTACCCGAGAAAAGCAGGGGTGATAACCCAAGAAAAGCAGGCGTGGTACCTGAGAAAAGCAGGGGTGATTCCCTAGAAAAGCAGGGGTGGTATCTGAGAAAAGCAGGGGTGATAACTGAGAAAAGCAGGGGTGGTATCTGAGAAAAGCAGGGGTGATAACTGAGAAAAGCAGGGGTGGTACCTGAGAAAAGCAGGAGTAGTTCTTGAGAAAAGCAGGGGTGGAACCCCAAAAAAGCAGGGGTGGTATCCAAGAAAAGAAGAAGTGGTACCTGACAAAAGCAGGGGTGAGTCCCTAGAAAAGCAGGGGTGGTACCTGAGAAAAGCAGGGGTGAGTCCCTAGAAAAGCAGGGGTGGTACCTGAGAAAAGCAGGGGTGGTTCCCTAGAAAAGCAGGGGTGGTAGCCGAAAAAAGCAGGAGTGGTACCTGACAAAAGCAGGGGTGTTACTCGAGAAAAGTAGGTGTAGTTTTGTAGAAAAGCAGGGGTGGTACCTGAGAAAAGCATGGGTGTTACCTGAGAAAAGAAGGGGTAGTACCCCAAAAAAGCAGGGGTGGTATCTGAGAAAAGCAGGGGTAATTCCCTAGAAAAGTAGGGGTGGTATCTGAGAAAAGCAGATCTGATACCAGAGAAAAGCAGGGGTGGTACCCGGAAAAAGCAGGAGTAGTACCTGAGAAAAGCATGGGTGTTACTCGAGAAAAGCAGGCGTAGTTTTGTAGAAAAGCAGGGATGGTATCTGAGAAAAGCAGGGGCTGTACCTGAAAAAAGCAGGGGCTGTACCTGAAAAAAGCGGGGGTGGTACTCAAGAAAAGCGGGGGTTGCTACCCTAGAAAAGCAGGGGTGGTACCTGAGAAAAGCAGGGATTGTATTTGAGAAAAGCAGGGGTGGTACTAAAAAAAAAATCAGGGGTGGTACCCGAGAAAAGCAGGGTGCGTCCCCAGAAAAGCGGGGGTGATTCTCTAGAAAAGCAGGGGTGATTCTCTAGAAAAGCAGGGGTGGTACCCGAGTAAAGCAGGAGTGGTACCCAAGAAAAGAAGGGGTGGTACCTGAGAAAAACAGAGCTGGTATCAGAGAAAAGCAGGGGTGGTACCTGTGACGACATGGACTCTCATGGGTTAACGTTTCTTAAAATCCAGCCAGACAGCATGATAGATTGTCTATAGATGCGGGAGAAGTCCCTCATTGTTTTTACAAGACTCTTGTTGACTCAATTCAATCTAGGGACTCCGGACCCGGTTGGAGACCATATCCACAGCCTAGGGATTTCGAGACTCGGGATCTTCCATCACCCTGGTCAGCCCAGATATTGTTCCCACAGAACATCATTTACCTGGCCGCCAAGTGACCATCATCCTTGCTGGGGGCCAGCGCTCGAACATCCCTCTGGCACGAGTGCAGTTGGACTGGGGAACTGACCAAGGAGAGGTTGAAGTGGGGCTCATGGACGGCCTCCCCACCCCTGTAATTTTGGGAAATGACCTAGGACAAGGACTATCCAGCCAGTTTGTCACCGCCATCACCCGCAGCCAAGCCAAACACCATCCTGGTGCAGGTCTTTCTTCCAACCCATCAGAGGAGAACCCAACTCCTCAATCTTCAGCCTCCTCATCAGAGCCAACAAATGTGAGTACATCAGACCCAACTGTGGCCATTGATTGGGGGGAGATAGATCGTAAAGAGTTCAGGGAAGCTCAACTGTCAGACCCCACCTTAGAGCTTATCCGTAGTGCGGCAAGCCAACCTGGGGGAGGAAATCAGGGGGAGGTATATAGATGGGAAAAAGGCCTCTTATATCGGGAGAAGCCCGCATCCTGCCCAGAAAAACCCTGGACCCGTGTACATCAGCTTGTGGTACCCCAGCCATACCGACCCCAACTGTTGCGTTTAGCTCATGATGTTCCTGCGGCTGGGCACATGGGGACCAAAAAGACTCGGGCCCGCCTGCTGCGTAGTTTTTTCTGGCCAAGGGTCACTCAAGAAGTGTAAAAATACAGAGCCTCTTGCCCAGTGTGTCAGCGTATGGGGGGAGCCCCATGCCGTGCCCCACTTCAACCCATGCCCTTGATAGGAGAACCGTTCCAGAGAGTTGCCATTGATATAGTAGGCCCCTTAGCCATCCCCAGCCGCAGTGGAAAAAGATTCATCCTCACCCTGGTAGACTTTGCCACCCGTTACCCAGAAGCCGTTGCCTTAACCTCCATAGATGCAGAGCACGTGGCTCAAGCTCTACTGGACATCTTTAGCCGGGTAGGGTTTCCACAGGAAGTATTGACTGACCAGGGGGCACAGTTCCAAAGTGAACTGATTCACACCCTGTGGGAAAAACATGGAGTCCGCCCCATGCGCACAACCCCCTACCATCCTGAAACAAATGGATTGTGTGAGCGCTTCAACAAAACGCTCAAACAGCTCATTAGCCGATATGTGGAGTCCGAGGGGGGAGACTGGGAGAAAAACTTGCAGCAGCTCCTTTTTGCTTACCGGGAGGTGCCGCAGGACTCCACTGGGTTCTCTCCCTTTGAATTGCTGTACGGCCGAAAAGTACGAGGGCCCCTAGAGCTGGTACGAGAGAGTTGGGAGGGCACCTTCCCCACAGAAGAGGTTCCCATACTGGACTATGTTCAAAAGTTTAGGGAAAGGATGAGGCACCTCATGGCGTTAGCCCATGGGAATTTAGAAGTGGCTCAGGAAAGGCAAAAACGATGTTACGACCGCACTGCCCGGCCCCGAGAATTTGCCTGTGGACAGAAGGTCCTAGTACTAGTACCGGTGCGGAAAAACAAGCTGCAAGCCATGTGGGCGGGTCCATTCACCATTACCAAGAAATGTGGCAATACTGACTACACCGTGGCCCTGGATCGAGCAGGTGTTCGTGAGCGTACCTACCACATCAATAGGCTAAAAGCTTATGAGGAACGAGAAGTCACCAATTTAGCAGTTTGCTGTCCAGCGTTAGATGATCCAGAGTTGGACCAGATCCCAGACCTATTAGTGGACTCCAAAAGGGAAATGGGGGTAAAAGATGTATCACTAGGGGAGCAGCTTTGTCCATCACAGAAGCGACAGATATCAGACATACTCGGAACATATGAAACCCTGTTCACAAGTCAGCCTGGTAGAACCCCCCTGGTCCAGCATCATGTCAATACTGGGGCAGCCACCCCACTAAGACAACCCGCCTACCGGGTGACCCCTCCTGTGTTGGCAATGATGAAGGCCGAGGTGGATGACATGTTAAATATGGGAGTCATAGTCCCCTCCCATAGCCCATGGGCTGCCAGTGTGGTATTGGTGCCAAAAAAGGACAAGAGTACTCGTTTCTGTGTGGACTATAGACGGCTCAATGAGGTCACGATTACAGATGCTTACCCCATGCCCCGGGTGGATGAACTACTAGATAGGTTAGGGGGGTCTCGGTTTATATCTACCCTCGATTTGAGCAAGGGATACTGGCAGATCCCACTCACAAAAGACGCTCAAGAGAAATCGGCCTTCATAACCCCTTTTGGCCTCTTTGAGTTTACCAGCATGCCTTTTGGGATGAAAAACGCCCCAGCCACCTTCCAGAGGATGGTAGACCATTTACTAGAGGGATGTCAGGGGTATGCCCAGGCCTATTTGGATGACATCGCTATCTTCAGCGACACTTGGGAAGAGCATCTTCAGCATGTGTCCCAGGTGCTGTAGAGGGTAGCCAAAGCCCAGCTCACCATCCGACCTGACAAATGCCAAATGGGGATGGCCGAAGTGCTATACCTGGGACATCGGGTGGGAAGTGGGTGCATTCGTCCCGAACCTGCAAAAGTAGAAGCCATTATCCAGTGGCCACGCCCGGTCAATCAAAAACAGGTCCGTGCATTTCTAGGAACCGCAAACTACTATCGAAAGTTTATCCCCAATTACAGTACCATAGCAAAACCGCTCACTGACCTCACAACCAAAAGATATGCCCGTAACCTTATTTGGACCCCAGAATGTGAAACTGCGTTCCTCCAATTGAAAGACCGGCTAGCCCAAAGCCCAGTCTTGACTGCTCCTGACTTCCGTCGCAGATTCATTGTCCAAACAGACGCATCGGACACAGGACTAGGAGCTGTACTTAGCCAAGTGGGGGACAACGGTGAGGAACATCCGATAGCTTACCTCTCCCGGAAACTGTTGGACCGAGAGAGGGCTTATGCCACCATAGAAAAAGAATGCCTGGCCATAGTCTGGGCCCTAAAAAAATTGCAGCCCTACCTCTATGGCAATGAGTTCACAGTCCTCACTGACCACAATCCATTGAGTTGGCTAAATCGCACTGCCGGGGACAACGGACGCTTGCTCAGGTGGAGTCTGGCATTACAATCTTACAATTTTTCCATCTCCCATAAACAGGGCAAGAACCATGGAAATGCGGATGGGCTTTCCCGACAAGAGGAGAAGGATGATCGGAAGCCTATCATGTCTGGCTAATATTAAGAAGGGGGAGGAATGTGACGACATGGACTCTCATGGGTTAACGTTTCTTAAAATCCAGCCAGACAGCATGATAGATTGTCTATAGATGGGGGAGAAGTCCCTCATTGTTTTTACAAGACTCTTGTTGACTCAATGTAATTGTGTTGGCCACTGAAAGCTAGACGTATTGTTCTCTAGACATTTCCAGTAACCATTGTATTGTAGTTGTGTATTGATAATGTAATTACCTTAGTAGCCATTGTCTAGTCAGTGACTCCCAGTTTACATGTACACCCTCAGCCTTTCTAAGCACATCATTTAAATGAGCATTGTCCATGCAGCTTGAAATTCCTCCAATGGGAGAAGCAACCTTGTCCAACCAATCGATGAGGACGCAGTGTATCCAAGGGGAAGGTTGTGGCTATAAAAAGGACTTCTTTAAGCCACCAGTGGTTGTTGATGGATGCTGATGGATCCAGTCTAAGCTCTTTGGAGCTGACTAGAGGATCAGGATATCTTATGGCTTCAATCTAGGGACTCCGGACCCGGTTGGAGACCATATCCACAGCCTAGGGATTTCGACTCCGGCTGCCAGGATTTTATCATCAAACCAGGACTACCTAAGGAGGACACTCAGGTTGGGACAGTTCAGTCACCTGTTACGGACTTTTCAGACCTCAGACAGCTTGGAACCTGTGAGGCATGGACATTCTAAATCCCTGGTGAGCCAGCGGAAGGGTGAGACTCTGTTGCCTGTTACATTTGTGTGTTTTGCTGGTTATGTGTTATGTGCCGTTAATTGTTTGGGGATCCAATAAAGTCTAATTATTGTGGTTCCCTCACCCTGTGTTGCCTGAGTAGTGTTACGCCCACGGTTAGGGAGGCCGGCGTTCAGTTGGGATGAGCCCTGAGCCACGCTGTCTTTCTAAAGGCGGCGGGTTTTGGTGGACGAGAGCGCCCACTGAGCCCCGTGTCTCCACAGTACCCAAGAAAAGCAAAGGTGGTTCCCTAGAAAAGCAGGGGTGGTTCCCTAGAAAAGCAGGAGTGGTTCCCTAGAAAATCAGGGGGGGGGGGTAGCCAAGAAAAGCAGGAGTGGTTCCCTAGAAAAGCAGGAGTGGTTCCCTAGAAAAGCAGGGGTGGTAGCCAAGAAAAGCAGGGGTGGTACCCGAGAAAAGCAGGGGTGGTTCCCTAGAAAAGCAGGGGTGGTACCCTAGAAAAGCAGGGGTGGTACCCGAAAAAAGCATGGGCTGACCTGAGAAAAGCAGGGGTGTTGCTCTTGTCAATCAGGTAGTAAAATGACCCTGGAAATCTGATTAGCTAATGAGGAGAACACCATACGTTGCACTATTTTACATATATAATCTTAAAGGGATTTTCCAATACTCTAATATTACTGACCCATCTTCAGGACAGCTTTTATTCCAGTGAATAGCGCTGACGTGCAGTACCCAATAGTGGCCACTAAGTAGCGGTGGTGTTCACAGTATTTACATCCAGCAGATAACCAGTAGGGGGGGCTGAGTGATGACCCCTGTCAGTCTGATATTGATGACCTTTTCTAAGGATATCCATGTAATGGAAAACCCCTTTAAGAATTTATAATAGAAGCATCCGCTGCCTACAGCTAGCCACAGGCCGTTATGTGCCATGCCAGTGGCTAGTTATCTGCTGGTCACTCATCTGCCCTGGTTCCAGGAATGCTGTAGTTTTGCAGAGGCTATCTACCTTCATTATCATTGTTCCACTCTTCTACAACATGGTTCCAACTCCTCTACATTTGTTTCTATTCTATATGATTCCAATTCTGCTACATTTTTGTTCCACTCTGTTACATCATGTGGCCAAGTCTGCTACATTGTTATTGTAATTCTGCTATGTCATGTTTTTGCTCTGCTACATCAAGATTGAAACTCTGCTACATCCTGTTCCATTCTGCTACATCATGTGGCCTGCTCTGCTACATCTTGCTTTCAACTCTGCTACTTCATTATGTGGAGTTTGTCACATTGAGGTTCCAACTCTGCTACATAATAGTACAAACGCTGTTATATTATGCTTCCACTCTACAAGACTCTGCTACATCATTGTTCCAGCTCTGCTACATTAGTTGCTATTGTTTCAGCTCTGGTAACACCATTTGTTACAGTTGTAGCTCTGCTAAATTATCCAACTGTTCTGCTCTGCTACATCAAGACTGAAACTCTGCTATATCCTGTTCCATTCTGCTACCTAGTTTAGTCTACTCTGCTACCTCTTGCTTTAAACTCTGCTACTTCATTGTGTTGACTTTGTTACATTGAGCTTCCAACTCTGCTATATAATAGTACAAACTCTGTTACATCGTGCTTTCACTCTACCACATTCTGCTACATCATTGTTCCAGCTCTGCTACATTAATTGCTATTGTTCCAGTACTGGTTACAGTTGTACCTCTGCTAAATTTTCCAACTTTTCTGCTGTATTACATCAAGATTGAAACTCTGCTACATTCTGTTCCATTCTGCTACATCATGTAGCCTACTCTGCTACACCATTCTTTCAACTCTGCTACTTCACTGTGTGGAGTTTGTCACATTGAGGTTCCAACTCTGCTACATAATAGTACAAACTCTGTTATATTATTCTATCACTCTACAAGACTCTGCTACATCATTGTTCCAGCTCTGCTACATTTGTTGCTATTGTTCCAGCTCTGGTAACATCATTTGTTACAATTGTAGCTCTGCAAAATTATCCAACTGTTCTGCTCTGCCACATCAAGATTGAAACTCTGCTACATTCTGTTCCATTCTGCTACATCATGTGGCCTGCTCTGCTACATCTTGCTTTCAACTCTGCTACTCCATTATGTGGAGTTTGTCACATTGAGGTTCCAACTCTGTACATAATAGTACAAAATCTGTTATATTATGCTTCCACTCTAAAAGACTCTGCTACATCATTGTTCCAGCTCTGCTACATTAGTTGCTGTTATTCCAGCTCTGGTAACAACATTTGTTACATTTATAGCTCTGCTAAATTATCCCACTGTTCTGCTCTGCCACATCAAGATTGAAACTCTGCTACGTCCTGTTCCATTCTGCTACATTATGTAGCTTACTCTGCTACATCGTTCTTTCAACTCTTTGGGGGAAATTTATTATTAAATGTAGACCTCTTAAAGTAGCTCAGGTAGCAACGTGTGGACAACGTGTGCCAGGTGGTTGACGCAATTTAACCTACATTTCTGGTGTATTTCCTCATTGGATCTGTCACTTTGTGTCATCACCATCAGCTCCTCTGCGTGGAATCTGTATGACTCAGTTTTTTGTCTATATCTCTATAAGCCCTGATACTTTATAATAAGCACATTCCTGAAATGGCGCGGTCTGGGGTTATTTCCTCCTGGCACTTCTTCCTTCTTCTAGATGGTGATTCGTCCTCCAGACACTTGTGTCACTTCAATACTAAACAGGTTAATGTCTTCTTCTTTTCCCAGTTTCCTTCCTAAAATAAGTTCTTCCTCCTTTCATAACTACTCATCTGACAACTATCTTAAGTCTGACAACAGGTTGGAGGAATATGAGAGCCTCTATGGTCATCCAATTTCAACAGGATGTACCAATAAATAAGGGGCGCAATGATCAGATGTGCATTTGAGCTGAGATGTATTATGGCACAAAGACCCTCTGAGTCCCTGCACTGCAATACAAACTACCAGCCAATTAGAGGCAGGCACCTGACATCCAGTATGGGGGACATTACACCAGGATGGGAGACATATGTTACTGAAAGGGACCTAGGATGGACGACATATATAAAAGGATAGGGGACAGATATTATTAGATGGGGCCCAGAATGGGGGACATATATACCAGTATGGGGGATATATATTACTGGAAAGGGCTCATGATGGGGGACAAATATACCCGGAAGGAGAATATATTACTGGAAGGGGCCCTGGATGGGGGACAAATATACCAGGATGGGGGATATATATTATTTTAAGGGGCCCTTGATAGGGGACATTATACCAGGATGGGGGACATATATTATTTTAAGGGGCCCAGGATGAGGGACATATCTACCAGAATGGGGGACATATACTGTATTACTGGAAGAAGGTCAAGATGGGGGACATATATACCAGGATGGGGGACATATATTACTAAAAGGGGCCCAGGATGGGGACATTATACCAGGATGGTTGACATATAACACTGGAAGAGGCCAGGATGAGGGACATATATACATGGATGGGGGATATATATTACTATAAAGTGCCCAGATGGAGACATATATACCAGGGTGGGGGGGGCACATATTACTGGAAGGGGCCCAGGATGGGGCACTTAATACCAGGATGTGGTCATATACTGCTGTAAAGGGCCCAGGATGAGGGACATATCTACCAGGATTAAGGAAATATATTACTGGATGGGGCCCATAATGTGGACATATATACCAGGATGGGGGACCTATATCACTGGAAGGGGCTCAGGATGGGGCACATTATAACAGAATACAGGACACATTTCTGAAACATATCTGGGATGGGGGATATTAAACTATGATGGAGGACATATACAACTGGGAGCGGCCAGGCTGAGGATGGTGGTATATTATACCAAAAAGGGAGACATTATACCAGGAAGGGGCCCAGGAGGGAGGTATTTTACCAGGAAAGGGACAAAGAACAGGATGGAGAACATTATTACAGGAATGTGCCAGAATTGGGAACATTATTAAAGGATGGAGGACATTGCTACATGGATGGGTGTAGGGCAACACATATGTTTTCACAAGATCTGGAACACCACAAGGCTCAAACACCTGATGAACATGTGGGTGGGGGCCAGGTCCAAATTTTGCACTGGGGTCCTTTGGACTCTAGTAACGCCACTGCATAAAAGGATATCTCAGGAATGGGATGCTTGTTGGCAGCTGTCAGTAGAAATGGGCAAACATGGTCTTCTCTTTCCAGTTTTGTAGGAACTTTGGAGCTTCTATGGAACTTTACACAGAGAACCGCGCATGCGCATCCAACTCTCACTTCTTTACAAGTGTCAGGGACCTTTTCTTGTTTTCACATCTATTAAATATTAAGTGCTCAGTATTTATATTAAAGAAGACTCAGAAGTGGCAACAAATGTCTTGTAGGAGTCTTCTGAGAGCTGTTTGCTCACTTGTACCCAAGTACTTCATGTACGAGACGCCAGCATTTAGTGCCTTGGAATGATCCTTGAAATTTATCCCTCAACTATAAAAAATCACAGAGGATGGAGATATCTCTTCAAAACAGCGCCACAAATAGCCACCACGGACGCAGCCGTGCGTACTAATATCATGCACAACACAGTCGTTTCTCTCTGAGCAGGATCGATGCAAACGTTTCCTTAAATTGTCTTCTGACTCAACAACCTTTATTATGATGTTTGGTGCCAGATGACCAATTTTATATATAAAAAACCATGACGGCATCATACGCCGTGTATTTATACTATACGTGTCTAATTGTGGCCACCCAGTGGTCGTGCAGTGAATTGCAGCCTGTCAGTGGTTTGCCATCATATTTCCTAAATGTGTTAAATTTGTATCTCGAGAAATTGGAGCCCTGCAAAATTTTCTACAAAAGTTCTACATTAAGAAAATCAGGCATACTTACTGTAAGGCACTCATGGGGCATTACTGCTTGAGGGAGCAATTGGGGGGATTATTGCTTCAAAGACATACTTGGCAGGCACCATTGCTTGAGGGGGGAACTCAGAGGGCATTATTGTGTAAGGGGGCACTTAGGGGTCGTTATTGTTTGAAATGGACACTTGTGGGGCATTAGTACTTAAAGGGGCCACTTTGTGGATGTTATTACTTGATGGGGTCACTTGGGGGCATTATTGCTTAAAGGGTTAGTTATAGATTGAAAGAGGCACTTGGATATTATTACTTGAAGGAGGCACTGAAGAGGCACCCAAGAGTAGGAGGCATTATTCCTTGAAGGGGGCACTTGGGGGGCATTGTTGCTTGATGGAAGCATTTGTGGGGTCATTATGGCTTGAAAGGGGCACTTGGGGGGTCATTATTGGTTGATGGGAGCACTTGAGGAGTTATTGCTTTTAGTAGGCACCCGGGCGGCATTATTCCTTGAAGGGAGCATTTTGGGGACATTGTTGCTTGAAGGAGACACTTGGGGGGGCATTGTTCCTTGATGGGTGCACTTGGGAGGCATTATTGCTTGATGTGAACACTTGGGGTCATTATTGCTTGAAGGGGGCACTTAGGTGGTCATTATTGCCTAATGGGAGCACTTGTGGGGTTATTGCTTAGAGGAGGTGTGACGACATGGACTCTCATGGGTTAAAGTTTCTTAAAATCGAGCCAGACAGCATGATAGATTGTCTATAGACGGGGGAGAAGTCCCTCATTGTTTTTACAAGACTCTTGTTGACTCAATGTAATTGTGTTGTCCATTGAAAGCCAGAGGTATTGTTCTCCAGACATTTCCAGTAACCATTGTATTGTAGTTGTGTATTGATAATGTAATTACCTTTGTAGCCATTGTCTAGTCGGTGACTCCCAGTTTACATGTACACCCTCAGTCTTTCTATGCACATCATTTAAATGAACATTGTCCATGCAGCTTGAAATTCCTCCAATGGGAGAAGCAATCTTGTCCAACCAATCGATGAGGACGCAGTGTATCCAAGTGGAAGGTTGTGGCTATAAAAAGGACTTCTTTAAGCCACCAGGGGTTGTTGATGGATGCTGATGGATCCAGTCTAAGCTCTTTGGAGCTGACTAGAGGATCAGGATATCTTATGGCTTCAATCTAGGGACTCCGGATCCGGTTGGAGACCATATCCACAGCCTAGGGATTTCGACTCCGGCTGCCAGGATTTTAACATCAAACCAGGACTACCTAAGGAGGACACTCAGGTTGGGACAGTTCAGTCACCTGTTACAGACTTTGCAGACCTCAGATAGCTTGGAACCTGTGAGGCATGGACATTCTAAATCCCTGGTGAGCCAGCGGAAGGGTGAGACTCTGTTGCCTGTTACATTTGTGTGTTTTGCTGATTATGTGTTAAGTGCTGTTAATTGTTTGGGGATCCAATAAAGTCTAATTATTGTGGTTCCCTCATCCTGTGTTGTCTGAGTAGTGTTACGCCCACGGTTAAGGAGGCCGGCGTTCAGTTGGGATGAGCCCTGAGCCACGCTGTCTTTCTAAAGGCGGCGGGTTTTAGTGGACGAGAGCGCCCACTGAGCCCCGTGTCTCCACAATTGGTGGCAGCAGTGGGATACTACTCAGCCTGGTTTACCCAGGGGAGCTGCAGTGGACTGGTGTTTTCGGACACCGTCCAGGGCTCAACAACCAGGGAGGCACATAAGCATACCCAGCAGGCCATAGGGGAGGCATTCAGGTTTCGGACGCTGCCATGTCCAACCCCACCAGCTCAGCCATGGGACAAGGACAAGAGAGGAGTTACGATCGCTGCAGTAAATGGATGCTGCAGGATCTGTGCCGGAGGCGAGAGATTGTCTGCTGGAGCGCTGAGACTCGGTCGGACTTGATCCGGAAATTAGTCTGTTGGGATGCCCAGAATGATGCAGAGGACGATGAGGATCCCGCCGATATTGACCCAGAGTATTTAGACTATGTGCCACATCATGGATCTAGTGACAATCGGGAATCAACTTTGTCCAAGATGGCCCAAGCCACAGCGTTGTTGGATGCATTGGGGCCTAGATCCTCAAGAGAAGAGAGGGCTTATGTTCTGGAATATGTTTATGGGATTCCAGCTGCAGTACTGCTAACACCAGCCGGTCGAGAAGGATGATCCCGCTACCCAGCAGAAGCTGCGCCAAAACAAAGGACTACAGACAGGGCCTGTGACTCTCCCAATCTATGGCGCTGTTATACATGTGGGCGCAATGGACATATAGATAAGGATTGTCTCCAAAACCGAGGCCGCATGCTTGGAGCCCGTCTGCCACTCCAACCAGTCAACATGTGCCGAGATGAACCAACGAGACCTGGGGAATGCTGCTCCCAAGAAACACCAATAGCTGAGGAAGTGGTTTATCCAGTCCACACCCTACGGCAGGCCGGACACCGTACACCAGCCAACCTCCATCCCCACATCCAGACGGTCAAGGTCGGTGATATACAGGCTCAGGGACTTCGAGACATTGGATCTTCCATCACTCTGGTAAGCCAAGTTGTTGTTTCTCCGAAAGACCCTTTACCGGATTCCCAATTGTCCATCTCCCTGGCTGAGGGCCAGCGCTCAGACGTCCCTCTGGCATGTGTGCAGGTGGACCTAAGGACCGACCAGGGAGAGGTCGAGGTGGAGATTGTGAACAGCCTCCCCATACCTGTCATTGTGGAGTCTGACCAGAGCAAGGCTGATGTGGAGCTTATGGACACCGTCCCCACAACAGTTACTTTGGGGTCTGACCAGGAAGAGGTCCATATGGAGTTTATGGACAGCCTCCCCACACCTGTTGTTTCGGGGACTAGCCAGGAGGAAGTTGAAGTGGGGTTCATAGATGGCCCCACCAAGCCTGTTGTTTCGGATACCACTCAAAGGGAAGTGAAAGTGGGGCTTGTGAATTACCTGCTCACACCAGTCATTTTGGAGAATGACCTAGTACAAGGACTATCCAGTCAGTTTGAAGAAGCCATCACCCACCTCCAAGCCAAGCAGGACCCTGATGTGGATCTTTCTAACATCTTTTCCAGGGATGGTTTGCATTCCCGGTCTCCATCATCCACTTCTGAGCCAAGAACCGTGAGAAAGCCTAACCACACTGTGGCTATTGACTGGGGGAGGATTGATAGTGGGAGATTTGTGCAGGCCCAACTCATGGACCCCACCTTAGTGCTTGTCCACAATATGGCTGCTCAACTTGGGGGAGGTAATCAGGGGGAGGTGAATAGATGCGAGCCTCTGTTGCTGACCTCACCATTAAAAAGGACAATGCCGTCAAGAGGAGAAGGATGATCGGAAGCCTATCATGTCTGGCTAATATTAAGAAGGGGGAGGAATGTGACGACATGGACTCTCATGGGTTAAAGTTTCTTAAAATCCAGCCAGACAGCATGATAGATTGTCTATAGACGGGGGAGAAGTCCCTCATTGTTTTTACAAGACTCTTGTTGACTCAATGTAATTGTGTTGTCCATTGAAAGCCAGAGGTATTGTTCTCCAGACATTTCCAGTAACCATTGTATTGTAGTTGTGTATTGATAATGTAATTACCTTAGTAGCCATTGTCTAGTCGGTGACTCCCAGTTTACATGTACACCCTCAGTCTTTCTATGCACATCATTTAAATGAACATTGTCCATGCAGCTTGAAATTCCTCCAATGGGAGAAGCAATCTTGTCCAACCAATCGATGAGGACGCAGTGCATCCAAGTGGAAGGTTGTGGCTATAAAAAGGACTTCTTTAAGCCACCAGGGGTTGTTGATGGATGCTGATGGATCCAGTCTAAGCTCTTTGGAGCTGACTAGAGGATCAGGATATCTTATGGCTTCAATCTAGGGACTCCGGATCCGGTTGGAGACCATATCCACAGCCTAGGGATTTCGACTCCGGCTGCCAGGATTTTAACATCAAACCAGGACTACCTAAGGAGGACACTCAGGTTGGGACAGTTCAGTCACCTGTTACAGACTTTGCAGACCTCAGACAGCTTGGAACCTGTGAGGCATGGACATTCTAAATCCCTGGTGAGCCAGCGGAAGGGTGAGACTCTGTTGCCTTTTACATTTGTGTGTTTTGCTGATTATGTGTTATGTGCTGTTAATTGTTTGGGGATCCAATAAAGTCTAATTATTGTGGTTCCCTCATCCTGTGTTGTCTGAGTAGTGTTACGCCCACGGTTAAGGAGGCCGGCGTTCAGTTGGGATGAGCCCTGAGCCACGCTGTCTTTCTTGGGGGTCATTATTGTTTGATGGAAACACTTGGGGGTCATTGTTGCTTGAAGGGGGCACTTAGGAGGTCATTATTGCCTAATGGGAGCACTTGTGGGGTTATTGCTTAGAGGAGGCACCTGGGGGCATTACTGCTTGATGGGAGCACTTGGCGGTCATTATTGTTTGATGGAAACACTTGGGGGTCATTGTTGCTTGATGGGAACATTTGGGGGGCATTATTGCTTTCAGTAGCACTGTAAACGTCAAATGTTTTACATTATGAAAATGAGGCATTATTACTTGAAAAAGTGGCCTTATGTTGAAATATTGCTCAATGGCGGCACCTGGGGGTTTTTATTGCTTAAATAGGAACTAATGTGGTATTATAGCTTGAAAGAGACTCTCAGTTATTATTTCTTTAAGAGGGCATTATTTCTTTATGGAGCACTTGTGGGGGCATTATTTCTTTCTGGAGCACTTGTGGGGGCATTATTTCTTTATGGAGCACTTGAGGGGGCATTATTTCTTTCTGGAGCACTTGTGGGGGCATTATTTCTTTCTGGAGCACTTGTGGGGGCATTATTTCTTTATGGGGCACTTGTGGGCGACATTACTTCTTTATGGAACACTTGTGGGTGCATTATTTCTTTATGGAGCACTTGTGGGGGCATTATTTCTTTACGGAGCACTTGTGGGGGCATTAGTTATTTATGGAACACTTGTGGGGGCATTATTTCTTTATGGAGCACTTGTGGGGGCATTATTTCTCTTTGGAGCACTTGTGGGGGCATTTTTTCTTTATGGAGCACTTGTGGGGGAATTATTTCTTTATGGGGCACTTGTGGGGGACATTTATTTATTGAGCACTTGTGGGTGCATTATTTCTTTATGGAGCACTTGTGGGGGGCATTATTTCTTTATGAAGCACTTGTGGGGGGCATTATTTCTTTATGAAGCACTTGTGGGGGGCATTATTTCTTTATGGGGCACTTGTGGGGGCATTATTTCTTTATGGAGCACTTGTGGGGGCATTATTTCTTTATGGAGCACTTGTGGGGGGCATTATTTCTTTATGGGGCACTTGTGGGGGCATTATTTCTTTATGAAGCACTTGTGGGGGGCATTGTTTCTTTATGGGGCACTTGTGGGGGCATTATTTATTTTTGGGGCACTTGTTGGGGCATTATTTCTTTATGGAGCACTTGTGGGGGACATTATTTATTTATTGAGCACTTGTGGGTGCATTGCTTCTTTATGGAGCACTTGTGGGGGCATTATTTCTTTATGGGGCACTTGTGGGGGCATTATTTCATTATGGAGCACTTGTGGGGGCATTATTACTTTATGGGGCACTTGTAAGGGCATCATTTCTTTATGGAGCACTTGACCAATACTTCCTCCATCTAACTCCACAATGTCCATATTATGACATGAGCATCTGAACGTTCTGTCACAATGAAGTCCCATAATGGCCACACAGGGTCACTGCCGGACATGGAGCCAGAAATGAGTCATATTCTATGGATATAAATGGGGTGACTGTGACAACAAAATAAGACCTGACATGATGAATGGAGCATAAACCTGAGCAGCACCGAGCATCTGTCAGGAGGACCAGTAATTGGTGACGCGACATCGTCCATCACATTTATATAGACCTGGACGGGCAGACGACTTGTAAAATGTCCCCAATACAAGGTGAGCAGAGGGCAATGAGATTTCTGCAGACAGAACATTGTAAAGTAAATGTTATTATACTGAGGAGAGCAGAGGTCTTCCGGTGACGTCAGTGGATGAGACGTCTTAAAGGAAAACTTGGTCATAAATTTTGTAATTAAAGCAAAAATGAAACTTCTCGAAAGTTTAGAAAAACTTTTCCAAAATAGCAAAAAGTTGAATTAAGTGTCCTTTTATTTACCCCCAGAGCTGCCTTCTGAATTCTGCTCATTTATTTCAACCCTTCTGTCATGCGAAAAACCTTAACCCCTCCCATCATGTACATCACAAGCAATTAAGATCCAAAACGGAACAGTAAAAATATATGTTTTAAGATGTAAAAAAAATTAAAAAATGAATCACCCCTCCTTTATATCAGTTCAAAAATTAAGAAATAAAAAAAAAACCAAAAGAACAACTGGAAAAGTCTGACGTATGAGTATTTAAAATTAATTAATCAGATCATAAATGCAATAAAGTGACAAAATTAATATACCAAGCTTGAGATGTCCCGAAAAAGCAATAAAAAGTGATCAAAATGTCACATAATATTAATAGTAATAATAATAATAAATATAATAATAATAATAATGATGATAATAATAATAATAATAATAATAAAAAGTCAGTTTATTTAGGGAAAAAGCAAAACAATTTTTATTTTTACAAATTTCATTTTTGTATCCTGTTTCCCCAGAAATAAGACCTAGTAGGAGTTTGTGGGCTTTTTAAAGTATGCTTAAAATATAGGCCCTACCCTAAAATCAAGCTCTAGTTGTAATTCCATAAGGAAGTATCAAAGCAGCTAAGTTGTAGAATACATTAGGACTCTTAAGCAAAGAAAGCAGACATCCCCAAAAAAAGTAAAAAAAAAAATTGCACTCACCAGACCCCAAACAATTACAGTTGGCAAGTGCTGATGGTGGATGGGCTCTCACACAGAGATCTGCATCACGGTCAGGTTCCTCGCCATTCCAGCTGCATTGCACTGCAGCTCTCACACACAGATCGGGTACCAGTATCACTCTACGAGAGTGATACTACTTCCAGTCACCAGGGGGAGCCAAACGCTGTAGAACACAGGGAGACCTGACATCGACGCAGATTTGTATGTGAGAGCCCATTCACTTGCCAACTAATTGTTTGGAGTCTGGTAAGTGTGATTCTTTTAGGGGGTGTCTGCTCTCTTTTGGGGGTAAACTTTGTAGTATATAGAGAATAAAACATTTAAGCAGGTAATTTAAGCCATTGTAAACAGGACCGGCGTCAGCACCCATGCAAGTGCTGGGGCCCTGGACTGCCGGGGGGGTTCACTCGCAGTTGGCAGGGGCGCTGTGATGTTTTCTGCAGTATCTGCATTGGTAGCCGCACGTTCCTGGCCATCGGTCTTTTAAATCCACACTTGCATGCAGTGTTTGTTGCTGAACACTGCGTGCAGGGGCATTGAGGTTCATCTGTGGGTAAAGCTAGTGCTCCCGTCCTACAGATGAAGACAGGAGCTGCAGCGCTGCCAGTATCCCGCCCATGCCGAGTTGTATGTCCCCTCCACCCCAGTGTTGTATACCCCCCAGATCTATATAACCCCCCACCAAAGTGCTGTATATCCCCCAAAGCTGTGTGTCCCCTCACACCAGTGCTGTATACCCCCAGAGCTATATGTTCCTCCACTCCAGTGCTGTATAGCCCCAGAGCTGTAAGTCCCCTCCACCCCAGTGCTGTATACTCCCCAGAGCCATATATCACCCCACCCAAGTGCTGTATACCCACCAAAGCTGTGTGTCCCCCCACCCCAGTGCTGTCTACCTCCCAGAGCTATATGTCCCCCCACCCCAGTGCTGTATACCTTCCAGACCTGTATGTCTAATCCACCCGAGTGCTGTATACCCCGAGAGCTAAGTGCTCACTACCCTAGTGCTGTATACCTCCCAAAGATGTATGTCCTACCCACCCCAGTGCTGTATACCCCTCAGAGGTGTATGTCTAATCCACCCCAGTGCTGTATACCCCCGGAGCTATAAGTCCTCTCCACCCCAGTGCTGTATACCTCCCAGACCTGTATGTCTAATCCACCCGAGTGCTGTATACCCCGAGAGCTATAAGTGCTCACCACCCTAGTGCTGTATACCTCCCAAAGATGTATGTTCTACCCACCCCAGTGCTGTATACCCCTCAGAGGTGTATGTTTAATCCACCCCAGTGCTGTATACCCCTCAGAGGTGTATGTCTAATCCACCCCAGTGCTTTATACCCCCGGAGCTATAAGTCCTCTCCACCCCAGTGCTGTATACCTCCCAAGGATATATGTTCTCCCCACCCCAGTGCTGTATACCCCCCAGAGGTGTATGTCCACCCACCCCAGTGCTGTATACCCCTCAGAGGTGTATGTCCACCCACCCCAGTGCTATATACCCCTCAGAGCTGTATGTCCCCTCCACCCCAGTGCTGTATATCCCCAGAGCTATAAGTCCCCTTCTCCTCAGTGCTGTATATCCCTCAGACGTGTATGTCCACCCATCCCAGTGCTGTATACCCCTAAGAGGTGTATGTCCCCCCCACCCCAATGCTGTATACCCCCAGAGGCTGTATGTCTCCCACACCCAAGTGCTGTATACACCCAAAGCTGGATGTCCCCCAACCTCAGTGCTGTATACCCCCAGATCTGTATGTTCCCCCCAGAGCTGTATGTTCCCCCACCCCAGAACTGAATGCCCCCATCAAAAGCTGTATGCCCCCCATTGCTATATGCACCCCAGTAACGAGTATGTCCCCAGCCTTTCATGTGATGTATATATAGCAGTGTCAGTGTGCACTGTGCGCGACCATGTCTGTTAGTGACGGCCACCATTCAGCACGGCGCAGCCACATGCCCGGGAGGAAATAGAAGGAGATAAGAGGGGAGATGAATGAGGATGCTGCTGTTCCCCCTATTAACTATATCTCTATTATGTCTATGTATGCCAGTGTATATGACAGTGTAGAGTTTTATGTCTATTTATATGTGTTTTTCTTAATTTCTCTTTAAATATTATGTGTGCGTATCTGTGCATCTCTATGTGTGGATGGATCCCACTGAAACTCTTTCGTCCGGGGCCCACAAAAACCTGGAGCCGGCCCTGATTGTAAATATAGTATGCACCCACCACTATAGGACTGATTCTGCCCCTTGGGAACAGCAGATCAGACAAGAAAATGTGCATCTGACCCAGTAACAGGAGTAACGCAAAATGTTGATTAAATTTGAATAAATGTTGATTTTTTTTTTGTTCAAGAATAAATATGGATTAAATAACACAAAAACACAAAAGTCAAAAATTGCCTTGTCTGGAAGGGGTTAATGCTTTACTCTAATTATGGCCTTCTGAGCACCCTAGTCTTTGGTAACAAAAAGTCAAGAGTTTTCATTAAAGAATAAAGAAGAAAAATGCTAATTTCTTGCTTAATCTAAACACTTCACAATTCTTCCAAAAGTGTCAGAAGCTTTTCCTTTTGTTTAGCCCCATGGATAATTAATATCCTCGCTACTTTATTTCCTAATAGTTGGTGCCAAATTGTGCACAAACTTTTTTTTGTAAAGCAAATGCAGATTTTTGTTTTCTTTTCTCTGTCGCCCTCTAGTGGTAGCTGTTAAAAATTGCACATTTTGAATCTTTTTTTTATAATTTTGTTCAAATAGATTTTTTTTAATTTAATGGTTTTTATAAATATGGGGATGCAGAATAATATAAAAGTGCAAGGAGGAGACACATATAGAATAATTGGCACCTTGGTGGCCAAAATAGAGGTATCATAATGCCTGTGGTTATATACGGTGGCAATCTTTTTCCCAAAATGACATTATGTAATTTTGCATGGATACATTATACATCCATATATACATACATACGTACGTACATACATACATACATACAATAGTATTACTACTATTAAACGTCTGGTGTCCTAAAGTGGTAAAATGGTCGATGTTTAATGCCTCTGATGGTCTAAGATGATGAAGGAGTAATAATATTATGTATACCTGGATGTAATTGTTACAATGACTTTGGCATATCGGGGAACAGAGTCTCCTAACCTCTCCCTGAAGCTGGGGGACCCTATGCTCTCCCTAATCTCAAGGATACTCCTGATGGTGGAGATGCCTGAGTCTACTTCCTGGCCCTGCTCCTGCCTAGTCCTGATCTACTAAGAGTATCCCTAATCTCAGGGATACTCCTGATGGTGGAGATGCCTGAGTCTCCTTTCTGACCCTGCTCCTGACCAGTCCTGATCTACTAGGAGTATCCTTAATCTCAGGGATACTCCTGATGGTGGAGATGCCTGAGCCTCCTTCCTGGCCCTGCTCCTGACCAGTCCTGATCAACTAATAGTATCCTTAATCTCACGGATACACCTAATGGTGGAGAAGCCTGAGTCTCCTTCCTGGCCCTGCTCCTGAACAGCCCTGATCTACTACGAGTATCCTTAATGTCAGGGATACTCCTTATGGTGGAGATGCCGGAGTCTACTTCCTGGCCCTGCTCCTGACCAGTCCTGATTTACTAGGAGTACACTTAGTTTCAGGGATACTCCTGATGGTGGAGATGCCTGAGTGTACTTCCTGGCCCTGCTCCTTACCAGTCCTGATCTACTAGAAGTATCCCTAATCTCAGGGACACTCCTGATGGTGGAGATACCTGAGTCTCCTTCCTGGCCCTGCTCCTGACCAGTCCTGATCTAATTCCCCCTTCTCGCAGGAAGGGACGGGACAGGAATCTGTTGAAAACCACAGATAAAGACAGACAAGGGAAAAGCAAAACTCTTTCACACAGCACACACAAAGGTGAAAACAATAAGAGATTCAGGAGGAAAATGAGAGCAGGAAGGAATCTACAAAACAACAGGGGTAAATTCCACAACCACAACAAGCAATAGGCACAACTTAAGCACAACTTTCACCAAAGTGTGGCTCATTCATTCTCTGGAGCTCACAGCGGGCAGTCCTGCTCTATGGCGGTCGCTGTCAGTGTCAGATGTAGTAGAGTTGAATCACCGTGGGACCTCGTTTGGATTACGTCGGGCCTGCAGGGGTGTGATTATGGGGTTAATAAAGTGGTGAAAGAGGGGGCTTTTTGTATTTTATTTTTCTGTTTACTTGTCACTTATTACAGATTGGTGATGGGGGGTGTCTCATAGATGCCTGCTATTACCAATCTAGGGCTTAGTCGCAACTATGAGCTGCAATTAACCCCTTATTACCCCGATTGCCACCACACCAGTGCAATTCAGGAAGAGCTGGGTAAAGTGCTGGGATTGTCGCATCTAATGGATACAACAATCTTGGGCGGCTGCAGGCTGATATTTTTAGGCTGGGTCTCTCCAGCCTGAGAATACCAGCCCCCAGCTGGGGGCTTTATCTTGGCTGGTTATCAAAATTGGGGAAGACTGCACACTGTTTTTTTTTTTTAAATTATTTTTTTAAATAATTAAAAAACATCGTGGGTTCCCTTTTTTTTTGATGCCCAGCCAAAATAAGCACAGCTGGGGGCTGCAGCCTGTAGCCGTGGGCTTTATCTGTGCTGGGTATCATAATATGGGGGGACCCTATTTTACTTTACTTTTTACTGTATGATAGACCCACAGACTCCAGTGGGGGGAGGGGGAAGCAGTGAATATTCATGAGGCTAATGAGTGGCACTGAAAATACGAGGGGCTGCGGAAGCAGGTACAGTTGAGGCTAGAATGTATGGGCTCCTTCCAGGTTAGTGGGTGTGACCAGCTGGGTTAGTGAGCGTGACCAGCTGGGTTAGTGAGCTTGGCCATATTTTCTCCTTTCCACTACAATTATGCTTCAACCCCCTGCCTGCCATGTGATAGGGGACTGTTGAATGACGTCATACCTGGAAAGAGCCCATACACTCTAGCATCTACTGGAGACTGGTAAGTATAGCGCACTTGCGTTACTTATTTTTTTTACTACCTGAGAGCTGGATCCAGGTCAATACCGGCTCGGCCCAGCACTCGGGTACTCTTGAACCTTTGCTGGTCTTGACATCACAGAAAAAATGCTGTAAGAATACCACAAAAAAACACACCAAAACCGCAGATGACTCCCAGGAGACATCCTGCCACAAGATCAAGTTTTGGTCAAGTTTTGGTCAGGAAAAAAACACTGCAAAAACGTCCTGTGTGAACATAGCCTAAGTGTGCCCTTGAGAATGAGGATTGCTTCCGTGATGTTATTTTCAGGTTTTCCTGGAGCAATTTTTTAAGCACAAAAGTTGCAGTTCTCTAAAAACACAATTTACTGTCTTGCGTTTTACGATTGTTTGCTGTTATAGCTATTACTGTTGCAGTTTAATCTAAATGAAATATTATTTTAAGATGTCAATGGTAATGAAAAGGGGTGCTGCTCTTAAAGGGGTATTCTCAACTTCAAAAATAGGTAAGAACTTGTAAATACAAGAAACTTTGTAAAATACCGATTGTTAAAATGTTGCAGCAGTTCTCCAGTTATTGACAATTTTGTTATCTTGTTGACTTGGAAACTGACCACTGTGCAATGATTATGTGCCGCCCCAGCAGCGGTCGAACTGTTCGGATCCGAGGGTCTGCTGTAACTCGAGGGTCTCCGGACCCGGGGGCTCGTGGCCACTTCAAATGTAAAGGGGGTATTTACAGAGGATAAGAGTTTGTACGCCATCCGTGGTTCACGGTAAGGGGGCCGCTGCCGATGGGAGTACCCGGGGAAGATGGAGTGGGGCAGCCAGATGACGTTCCCTCCATGGGTAGGGGAGTCCCCGGGACTCTGGATGGTGGAGGTATAGGGGAGTGTGGTGCAGATTGAAAGCAGGGGAGAACAGCGTACTCACGCAGGCGGTGTTGGTTGTGATGTGACTGCAAAGCAGACTCTGACACCAAGGTAAACCAAGTCACGGGGTGCCGCTGCTTCTCTAGGGGAGCTCGTCCGGGAATCTGCTCCCTTTGATGTTGCTGGTGGTCTTGACCTGCCTCCTTGCACTAATGTTAGATGTTTCCCAGTGACCCCTTGGCTTGAAGCTTTCAGGGTCCCACTCCCTACACTTAAGTAGAGGAGCTGTGCTCTCAATGGCTGACACTTGGGATTTCAGTGGGCTGCATGGATTGGAAAGCCCTATCCCCCTCGTTGTGTTGGTGCTTTCGATCTCTGAGCTCTTGGGGACAGTTCATAGAGATACTATCCTCCACAGGTTAATTATCAGGTTGCGTGAAGCTACTCCCTGATCTAGGGTCCAGTACCCCACCGTGCTTGGTACCGGTTTGGTTATTAGGTACTCTGGTGCCAACTGTTCTCCAAAACTAAGTCTGGCTCCTTTCTCCAATACCCTGCAACCGGGTGTCCGACTCTTCCGGTCCCAGACCACCGTCTGCGACCTAGCCAAAGTCTCCCTGGGGAGCTCAAACTCCCCCAGCTCCCCACTCTCTGAGGGCTACCACTGTTGTGCTCTAAGTCCCTCCCACCAGCCTGCCTGACCCCTAGGCGGGTGGCCCTATTCCAGCTAGACCACCCACTGGTGTGCCTGACAGGGTGTGGTGTAAGGTGACTAGGGTTTGAATGCTGGTGGAAGCAACATCAAAGTTCAGGATCCCAAAACCATGGCGGGTTGAGTCCTGCACCAAAAGAAAAGAGCGTGCAGTTCCCTGTGACACCCTGACTAGTTCAGGGGCGTCACACTTGCAAGCTCTTTTCTTTTGAGTTTGTAAGCACTGCTGGAGTGCGCTACTACCTCCTAACCCTGGCCAGCTTGAGCTGGATGCTTACAAGCTGTATAGCAGGAGTGGTCGGTCTCCTAGGCAATTTGAAGGTGATGTGGACTATTCTTTTCCACCTTCTGGAGTAGCATAACCAAATGTTCTGAAAACAAATTTTTGTATCAAAAATTAAAATGAAGCCACGATTTATGGGTGTCACCATAAGGCTTCAACTTTGGCTCTACCACTGCAGGTTGTGAAATAGACAAATATCCTCCCCGTTTCGCCAGTAAGTACGTACCTGCTCTCGTACTTGACCCAGGAAATAACATTCACACCAATGCCATTATCCAAGAACAGAGGTTTAATAGGGTATTCGACATTAATATGTCTTAAACCAACAGTGATACAATGGATGTTTTGTTGTGATGTTTGAGAGCAAAGGTTGAACCATGGTTTAAGAGAGAAATCTGATGTGAAAAGCAAGGCAAACATTGATACATTTACGCTTCAGCAGACAACTATATAAAATGTTATATGGCTTTTATAAAAGAGCAAAAAAATACACCAAAGAGGTAATGAAAAAAAGAGCTTTTAAGCTTTGCAGCCTCCCTTAATGTGATAATACAAAAAAGGGCATAGTAAAGCATTAAGACCACTTGCCAATTAAGAAAGAACCTGCCTGATTAGCATATATGTTTGAGATATACTTTCTTACCAATAAAAAATACCTGTAGGTGATCTCTGCAACAGATAAGATAAAACAACATGGATGCAATAGAGTCCCTGCAAGTGTTATCTATGAGCTTTTCCTGTTACAACTATAGTAGATTGTCCTAAAACATTGCGTAATCCAAAAATACTTCATATACAGCTTGTGATTGGTTTAGTTAAAGCTATACTAGACATTCCCAATTATATAATTTAGCGTGGATTCACACAAATGTGAAATTTCCTAACTGAGTTATTGCTTTTTCCTACTTTTATGATTTTTTTAAGTAGGGATTTCCAAGCATAATGAAGTAAGATACTTATGAAGGGTTAATTGCAACCCCATTGCGGTCCCCAAATGCTCCTATTAAAACTTTCTCCCACTGAAAATGACACATCTGTCACTATTAAAAATATTTTAATAAAAAAATTAAGATTTATTATTAATACATATAAAGATTTCAGATTTATATTAAGTTATACTAGAGATCCCTAATCATATTAATTAGCATGAATTGCTACAAATGTAAATTTTTCCTAACTGAATAATTGCCGTTTACTACTTTCTACCTTTATTCTTTTTTAAAGTTGATTTTTTCCAACCATAATCAAGAAATATACTTATTAAGGGTTAATTGCAACCCCATTGCGGTCCCCAAAATTGTATTAACTATTAAAAGTCTTTAATAAATAGTTTAGAAACATTTTCTCTCTGAAAATGACACAAATGTGAATTTTCCCAAATTAATAATTGCCATTTCCTATTGTCTACCTCTATACTTTTTTTAAAGTTGAGATTTACAAACATATTCAAGAAATTTTCTTATTAAGAGTTCATTGCAATCCCATTGCAGCCCCCAGAAATGCTCCTATTAAAAATCTTTAATTTATAACAAACTTTTTCCCTTTGAAAATGACACATCTGTAACTATTAAAAATATTTTAATAAAAAATAAAAAAAAATAAATCTGAAAATGACACAAATGTGAATTTTCCCAACTGCAAAAATTGCTATTTCCTATTTTCTACTTCTATTCTTTTTTAAGTAGGGATTTCCAAATATAACCAAGAAGTATACTTAATAAGGGATAATTGCAACTCCATTGCGGTCCCCAAATGCTACTATGAAAAATCTTTATTAATTAAGGAACTTTTTCCCTCTGAAAATGTCTAAGATATGTCTTGTCCATGCATTAATGGTGATAAAATCTGTGGTGTACCATAGCAGAAGTAGTAAAACAACCTGTGATTGGTTTAATTGACTTATTTATGAAAAAATAATTTGACAACCAAAATTAACATGAATTAATATATAAAACAAAAATTCTTAACAAAAAATGATTTGACCTTTTTATACATAACAAAACTTGTGTTACATTTCCAACAAATACAATTTTCAAACATAAAGAAACAAAAATATAAATAAGGGTGGATGTTAGCCCCATTGCGGTCCCCAAAGATTGCAATAAGTTTTAGAAATAAGCAATTAAAATATGACATAAATAATACATTTTTATGATACAAATTTAAGCTTTTAAGTAGAAACATCAATGCCCCCTGTCTCTTTAATGCAAGGTGCTCTACAAAATTTATACCAAAACATTCCAAAGTTTAGGTTTTTTAACCCATGGAATAAACGCTCCAAAAGAGGCTTCTTAAAAGAGGTAGAGGAGAAATAAAATATGATGGGATCCAAAGAAGCATTAAATGTGCTGAGAAGTAAAGCATATACCCGCCAGTCCGGACTTGCACCTTCGATG
>NC_134363.1:20756819-20769319 GCF_048569485.1 Anomaloglossus baeobatrachus | reverse complement strand
AGTAATTTAATGTATGTACACAGTGACAGCACTAGCAGAATAGTGAGTGCAGCTGTTGAGTATAATACAGGATGTATTCTACAAGTATATACAGCTAAAAGTATGTTCCCTTTAAGATCTGTACATAATCTATATCATTCCTAGAAGGACGTGGCCTTCATGAAGCGCGTTGATGTGTAGTTAATAAAGTAACTCTTTAAATTTATAACCCATGGGTAAATGGGATTTCTTCTTTCCTGCTTCGTGTTTGCGCCTGGACACCGCTGCAGCCGGTGCATTATCTGTATGGATGTATTGGAGCCGTTTCTCGGGGTTTGCACGTGCCTTCAGCTTTAATTACTTTGTGAGTGAATCTTTAATCCTCGACCATAAAAGCCTCTTGTGATCAGATTATCAATATTCCTCCAATCACTTTTACCTGCCCACAGTGGAGAATTTAATTGGATTTTCCTGGATTTGTCTTGTGTGTTAGTGAATATAAAAAATAATTTTATAAATCTTATCAGAGAAATATAATTTTTTCCTCCACTTATGAGCCACTTCTCCTGAACTCATCAGGCTGCTGGTTTACCTATGGATCGGATTGCAGTAGCCTATTCAAGCCTATGAACAGGTGGGGGACATCAAAGTCATAGAGAGATGCAATAAAGATACTGTATGTTCTGCTTTCTAGTAAGTGTTTCATCTCAGCTCACTGCTGGATTCGCAGCTGCACTGCTCAGTTCTTCTGAATAATGTTTTTGTGGTGTTGTTTTCTTGTAAGTGTTATTTCCCATCCAGACTGGATTTGCAGCTGCACTGCTCAGTACTTCTGAATAATGTTTTTGTGGTTTTGCTTTCTAGTAAGTGTTTTATCCCATCCAGACCTGGATGTGCAGCTATACTGCTCAGCACTTCTGAAAAATGTCCCTGGTGCTGCTTTCTAATAAGTGTTATCTCAGCTTATCAGAGAAATATATTTTTTTCTCCACTTATAAGCCACTTCTCCTGAACCTGTTAGACAGCTCACCTATGGATTGGATTACAGCAGCCTATTCAAGCCTATGAACAGGTGGAGGACATCAAAGTCAGAGAGAGAGAGAGATACACTAAAGACCTGTGCTGCTTTCTAGTAAGTGTTTTATCTAATCTTAGGACTGTATGTACAGCTGCACTGCACAATACTTCTAGATAATGTCCTTGGTGCTGCTTTCTTGTAAGTGTTTTATCACACTCAGAGCTGGATTCACAGTTGCAATGATCAGTACTTCTGAATCATGTCCTTGGTGCTGCTTTCTAGTAAGCATTTTATCTCACCTTATCAGAGAAATATATATTTTTTTCTCCACTTATGAGCCACTTCTTCTGAACTCATCAGACTGAAAGCTCACATATGGATCAGATTACAGTAGACCATTGAAGCCTATGAACATGGGGGGGGGCATCAAAGTCAGAGAGAGAGATACACTGAAGACCTGTGCTGCTTTCTAGTAAGTGTTTTATCACATCCAGAGATGGGTTTGCAGCTATACTGCTCAGTACGTCTGAATAATGTCCCTGGTGCTGCTTTTTAGTAAGTGTTTTATCACACCCAGAGCTGGAATTGCAATTATACTTCTCAGTGCTTCTGAATAATGTCTTTGGTGCTGCTTTCTAGTAAGTGTTTTATCACATCTGGAGCTGGATTCACAGCTATACTGTAGCTCAGTACTTCTGAATAATGTCCTCTGTGCTGCTTTCTAGTAAGTGTTTTATCATATCTAGAGCTGGATTCACAGCTATACTGCTCAGTACTTCTAAATAATGTCCCTGGTGCAACTTTCTAGTATGTGTTTTATCACATCGAAAGCTGGATTCGGATTACGGTAGCCTATTGAAGCCTATGAACAAAAGGGGGACATCAAAGTCAGAGAGAGATGCAGTAAAGACTTGTGCTGCTTTCTAGTAAGTGTTTTATCTCAGCTCAGAACTGGATTCACAACTGCACTGCTCAGTACTTCTGAATTGTCCTTGGTGCTGCTTTCTAGTAAGTGATTTATCTCAGCTTAATAGATAAATATAATTTTTGTTTCCACTTATGAGCCACTTCTCCTGAACTCATCAGACTGCCAGCTCACCTATGGATCAGATTACAGTAGGCCATTGAAGCCTATGAACAGGTGGGGGGCATCAAAATCAGAGAGAGATACACTTAAGACCTGTGCGGCTTTCTAGTAAGGGTTGTATCACATCCAGAGCTGGATTTGTAGCTATGCTGCTCAGTACTTCTGAATAATGTTTTTGTGGTGTTGCTTTCTAGTAAGTGTTTTGTTTTCCCAAGCAGAGCTGGATTCACAGCTATACTCCTCAGTACTTCTGAAAAATGTCCCTGCTGCTTCTTTCTAGTAAGTATTTTCTCTCAGCTTATCAGAGAAATATATATTTTTTCTCCACTTATGAGCCACTTCTCCTGAACTCATCAGACTGCCAGCTCACATATCGATCAGATTACAGTAGACTATTGAAGCCTATGAACAGGTGAGGGGGCATCAAAGTCAGAGAGAGATGCACTAAAGACCTGTGCTGGTTTCTAGTAAGTGTTTTATCACATCCAGAGCTGGATTCGCAGCTATACTGCTCAGTACTTCTGAATAATGTCCCTGGTGCTGTTTTCTAGTAAGTGTTTTATCACACCCAGAGCTGGATTCATAGCTATACTGCTCAGTACTACTGAATAATCTCCCTGGTGCTGCTTTCTAGTAAGTGTTTTCTCACACCCAGAGCTGGATTCACAGTTATACTGCTCAGTACTTTTGAATAACATCTTTGGTACTGCTCTCTAGTAAGTATTTTATCACACTCGGAGTTGGATTTGCAGCTTTACTGCTCAATATTTCTAACTAATATACCTGGTGCTGCTTTATAGTAAATGTTTTCTCACACACAAAGCTGGATTCACAGGTATAACGCTCAGTACTTCTGAATAATATCCCGGTTCTACTTTCTAGTAAGTGTTTTATCTCAGCTCAGTGCTGGATTCACAGCTGCACTGCTCAGCACTTTTGTACATTGTCCTTAACACTGCTTCTGCTTTGGGACAGATGCTACAGGAGCGGAGGAATCCCTCATCCCTGGGTGTGCTGTGTATGAGAGACATCATACCCAGTAGTTTTCATCCACTAGCTCAGAGACAACTGAAAATTAGAAACAGAGCTTGCAGAAGGGAAAACTGGTGAAAAATGGTGGATACAAGTCATAATGGACAGATAATTACGCAATCACTATAAAGTTTCAATTGTTGCATGAATATGTAATTGAGAAAATATGAAGTAAAAAGGTTTTTATTTTATTTTTATTGAGTTATTTTTTTTAGATTACTATTTCTCATGCTGGAATTCTGCAGAATGGTAAAAATGGACACAAACTGATACCTTTTATCTAAACATTGATAAAATTGCCAATTTTATAGTTTTTTAGGTAGGAGGTAAGTCCATCTCGGTCAACAATGTGGCCATCAATGATTCAAAGTTGCTTATCCTACACGATTGGCAATACATCGATGATCTCCTTTTATGACATCCAAAAAAAAACACAAAAAGAAACTACAAAAACAAAAGTTCAACAGCATTTATTATGGTCAGATCCATTTGAACTTCTTGACTCCTTAATACACAATATTGACCTTCGAAACACCGTGAGGAACCTACAGAATCTCTTAAACTAAACTATTTCTCATGTTGGAATACTGCAGAATGGTAAAAATGGACACAAATTGATACCTTTTGTCTAAACATTGATAAAATTGCCAATTTTCTAGTTTAGTAGGTAGGAGGTAAGTCCATGTCGGACAACAATGTGGTCAGGAATGATTCAAAGTTGCCTATCCTACATGATTGACAATACATCGATGATCTCCTTTTATGACATCTAAAAAAAAACACAAAAAGAAATTACAAAAACAAAAGTTCAAAAACATTTATTATGGTCAGATCCATTTGAACTTTTTGACTCCTTAATACACAATATTGACCTTCGAAACACCGTGAGGAACCTACAGAATCTCTTAAACTAAACTATTTCTCATGTTGGAATGTTGCAGAATGGTAAAAATGGACACAAATTGATACCTTTTGTCTAAACATTGATAAAATTGCCAATTTTCTAGTTTAGTTGGTAGGAGGTAAGTCCATCTCGGAGAAGAATGTAGCCATGAATGATTCAAAGTTGCCTATCCTACATGATTGACAATACATCGATGATCTCCTTTTATGACATCTAAAATAAACACAAAAAGAAACTACAACAAAAACTACAAAAACAAAAGTTCAACAACATTTATTATGATCAGATCCATTTGAACTTTTTGACACCTTAATACACAATATTGACCTTAGAAACACCGTGAGGAACCTCTTAGACTAAAGTTCCGTGATTGTCCCCATCATTGTTGCCTGTTGTCCGAGTCTCACTTAATTCCACCTGAGCCTCGTTGGCTTCCTGAAGACACCGTTTTCTTTTCATTCCTTGAAGAAGTTTTAGAAATGTCCTTTGGACGTCAGTGGAGGAGTAATAGAAGACAATGGGGTCGATACTTGCGTTGAGCGTGCTCAACAGTAGGGCGTAATCTCTCCATCGTGGGCTCTTGTTCTGGATGAACCCAACGATATGCGATATATTGTATGGGGCAAAACATAGGGTAAAATTGAAGAGAGTGGCCAACGCTAAACATATGGCCCGGGACTTCTTCTTCCTTCCTATTTTGGGCATGGACATGAGCAACCTTACAAAGTTGAAATAGCAGAAGATGGTTATCATCAATGGAACGGAGAATAGCAGAAGGCTTGATTCTAGTCGAAAGGGCAATAAAAGTTTCCTTTGTTCCTCGGTAAAACTTTGGTAGCACCGGCCTCGATTGCTGTCGTTACTGGGCAAGACGGTGTTGACGATGAAGGGGATGCTGCCATGAAGGGCACTAAAGCCCCAGATGAAGCCACAGATCCAGATAGCATACACGGTTTTCCTGCTTGCTTTGTACTTCATCGGGTAAGCAACTCCAAGATACCGCTCGATACTGACAGCGGTTAGGAAAAGCGTACTGACGTAAATGCAGCAATAGTACACCCATACCACAATGGGGCATAGAAAACGGGGCATTGGCCAAGTCATCCCGGAAGCGGCTTCCACCATCCTAAACGGTAGGATGAGAAGAACCAGCAAGTCGGAAATAGTGAGGTTGAGTAGGAAGAGTACGATTGGAGATGGCTTCTGGCGGACCTTGACCAAGAATGTGTGACACGCCAAGAGGTTGGAAGGCACTCCAGTTATAAAGGCCAAGATGTAGACAAAGAGGACAAGCGGAGTATAAACTGCAGAAGACATGTCTGGCATAGACAGACCTATACGAAGAGACATAAAGAAGCACAACAATTATAGGTGATAGTAAAACTCAAACTGTAAGAAACAAATGTACAACTAATAACAAGTGAGAGATAAATCCATTTTTATTTAATAAATCATTAGTATACCTGAAAAAGCAACTTTGTAACATATCTTATAGGAACAATCTCATTCTTTCTCCTTTTGGACCGATCTTTCAATCTCAATTTAATGATAAAATCTGTGAAATCTATTCAGCTAAGATAATTATTCCCATTACTGAGATAGGGGATGATGGAGCTCATAACATTTTAGGGAGACAGGAGGAGCTAGAGGAAGAGCTAGACATTCTGCTGCAAGTTCACCTTAAACAAGAGTTATACTTTGTATTTTTTAAAAAAAATTAGTGTAACTACCCGGTTTCAGGAGAACTTGTAGCATAATGTCTACGTTTGCTTCTGGCTCCTTCCTACCCAGTTTCAGGAGAACTTGCAGCTGAATGTCTATGTTTGCTTCTGGCTCCTCCCTAGCCAGTTTCAGGAGAACTTGCAGCAGAATGTCTATGTTTGCTTCTGGCTCCTCCCTACCCAGTTTCAGGAGAACTTGTAGCATAATGTCTACGTTTGCTTCTGGCTTCTCCCTACCTAGTTTCAGGAGAACTTGCAGCAGAATGTCTATATTTGCTTCTGGCTCCTCCCTAATAAGTTTCAGGAGAACTTGCAGCATAATGTCTGTTTGCTTCTGGCTCCTCCCTACCCAGTTTCAGGAGAACTTGCAGCTGAATGTCTATACTTCTGGCTCCTCCCTACCCAGTTTCAGGAGAACTTGCAGCAGAATGTCTATGTTTGCTTCTGGCTCCTCCCTACCCATTTTCAGGAGAACTTGCAGCGGAATGTGTGTTTGCTTCTGGCTCCTTCCTACCCAGTTTCAGGAAAACTTGCAGCAGAATGTCTGTTTGTTTCTGGCTCCTCCCTAATCTGTTTCAGGAGAACTTGCAGCAGAATGTCTGTTTGCTTCTGTCTCCTCCCTACCCAGTTTCAGGAGAACCTGCAACAGAATATCTATGTTTGCTTCTTTGCTCCTCCCTATCCAGTTTCAGGAGAACTTGCAACAGAATATCTATGTTTGCTTCTGGCTTCTCCCTACCCAGTTTCAGGAGAACTTGCAGCATAATCTCTGTTTGCTTCTGGCTCCTCTGTACCCATTTTCAGGAGAACTTGCAGCCAAATGTCTATGTTTGCTTCTTTGCTCCTCCCTACCCAGTTTCAGGAGAACTTGCAGCAGAATTTCTGTTTTGCTTCTGGCTCCAACCTACCCAGAGAATATCAGTCACTTTTGCAAAGGATTCTCTACAAAGGGCTAATGGTTATCATTTTATTTATGGTAAAATTACTTTGTGCATTAACTTTTGAGACCCTGAAATGAGGCGGCTTTGTAGAAAAGTAACTGCAATTCCTAAAAGTTCCACAGGATATTTTTGTCCAGTCCCTTTAATTATACCTAAAAATCTACTCTTCAATTGTATCTCACTTGTTTCATTTTACATAAAAATAGAGATCTGAAGATTCAGTCACTGGCCAAATATTTCTGGACCTAACTGTAGCTGTCAATCACAGAAAAGGACTATTATATTTACAAACACCAAGGATTTAACTGAAAGTTCTCAGCTCCTTCTTTGTACGGTGCTATCCACAGATCAGACTGTATGTACAACATGATACACTCCTTTCAAGGGTCGGGCAGGGGAATCCCGGGGTCGGGCAGGGGAATCCCGGGGTCGGGCAGGGGAATCCCGGGGTTGGGCAGGGGAATCCCACTATTTATGTAAGAAGAAAGTGTTATCGGAAGCGGAAAGTCATCAGTCACCTTCCTGTTTTCTTTGAATTGGAGAAACTCTCCTGGGGAGGGAAGACAACAACATATCATAGACATTTTGTATTTGCAATTTCTCATTTTTTTTAAATGGAGTTGATCACTAATGATTCCAACAAGAGGGGATTGCACTAAGTTAACATAATGATATTATACAGTATACAGTGTAATATAGCTATATATATAATTGCCTTATTCTGTCTGTCTGTCTGTCTGTCTTGCTCCAAAATTGTGTCCTTACGGTGACACAAAGCTGATTGGCCGCTGGGTTCGCCATGGCCCCGCCCCCTGCACGGATTGGCCGCTCGCCCAGGCTGCTCCCCCACACGGATTGGCCGACCGCTCGCCCAGGCTCCGCCCCCCCACAGATTGGCCTCTCGCCCCGGCACCCTGCAGGCATTGGCAACTCGGCCACGCCCCGCCCCCTCACACAATGCACGATAGCTCTGACCCTGCCCCCCCACGCATTCCCCGAACCGACACGGTCATGGAGCCACGACACACAGGTGAGTACTGTACCCCCGGGAGCCCACATCAGCGTACGCCGCAAACCCAGCCGACACATACCCTCGCATTGCTGGGGCTGGCTGGCGTATGCTGGTGTGGGGTCCCGTGCGAGCGGGGGACGGGATACGCTGGTAACCATGGTAGCATAGTTACCAGCGCATCAAGGTCCTGCAGCGGCGGAACATACACACACGCACACACATCAGATCACACTCACTCTCACACACACATCACACACACATCACACACACATCACATCGCATCCACACACTCACAACATCCTGGGATATCGCTTGATTCTCGGCGGCGATACTGTGCTGTGATCTTCCAGGACCTGCCGGAGGATCACATGGCCAGAAGCATGTGGTATCTCCGGATGTTGTGAGTCTGAGCGCGTATGTGCAATATCGTCAATGTGTGTGTGAGTGTATGCGATCGGGTGTGTGTGAGTGTATGCGATCGGGTGTGTGTGGGTGTGTGTGAGTGTATGCGATCGGATCTGTGAGTGTCGGCAGAGGAGCACGGCGTGCTGGAGGAGGCTGGGAGGAGAGAGGCTGATCCTGGGGAAGGCTGGGATGGGGAGGCTGAGAGAAGAGAGGCTGATGCTGGGGGAGGCTGAGGCTGGGGTAGGCTGGGAGATGAGGGGCTCATGCTGGGGACCGAAAAGGCTGATGCTGGGAGGAGAGAGGCTGATGCTGGGAGGAGAGAGGCTGATGCTGGGAGGAGAGAGGCTGATGCTGGGAGGAGAGAGGCTGATGCTGGGGACAGAAAAGGCTGATGCTGGGATGAGAGAGGCTGATGCTGGGGACAGAGAGGCTGATGCTGGGGACAGAGAGGCTGATGCTGGGAGGAGAGAGGCTGATGCTGCGGGTAGAGAGGCTGATGCTGCGGGTAGAGAGGCTGATACTGGTGCAGCATGGGGGATGGAGCACGATGGGGGGTGCGCAGCATGGAGGATGGAGCACGTTTGGGAGTGCACAGCATGGCGGATGGAGCACGTTTGGGAGTGCGCAGCATGGCGGATGGAGCACGTTTGGGAGTGCGCAGCATGGCGGATGGAGCACGATTGGGAGTGCGCAGCATGGCGGATGGAGCACGTTTGGGAGTGCGCAGCATGGCGGATGGAGCACGTTTGGGAGTGCGCAGCATGGCGGATGGACCACGTTTGGGAGTGCACAGCTTGGCGGATGGAGCATGTTTGGGAGTGCGCAGCATGGCGGATGGAGCACGTTTGCGAGTGCGCAGCATGGGGGATGCAGCACGATGGGGAGTGCGGAGTATGGCGGATGGAGCACGTTTGGGAGTGCGCAGCATGGCGGATGGAGCACGTTTGGGAGTGCGCAGCATGGCGGATGGAGCACGTTTGGGAGTGCGCAGCATGGTGGATGGAGCACGTTTGGGAGTGCGCAGCATGGCGGATGGAGCACGTTTGGGAGTGCGCAGCATGGGGGATGCAGCACGATGGGGAGTGCACAGCATGGCGGATGGAGCACGTTTGGGAGTGCGCAGCATGGCGGATGGAGCACGTTTGGGAGTGCGCAGCATGGCGGATGGAGCACGTTTGGGAGTGCGCAGCATGGGAGATGGAGCACGATGGGGGGTGCGCAGCATAGGGGATGGAGCACGATGGGGAGTGCGCTGCATGGGGGATGGAGCACGATGGGGAGTGCGCTGCATGGGGGATGGAGCACAATGGGAAGTGCACACCTCCCCCCAACACACACACACACACACACGCGCGCGCACTGCACAACACACCACACACACACACTGGGAACCACAAACAACTGCCCTACACAGACACCCACACACACAGACAACGCTGCACACACAAATATACGCACATACCGCACAACACACACATTGCACAAAACATACCTCCCCCAAAACACACCACACCCACACAAACCACGCAACACACACACACAATGCTACACACACAGTGCTCCACAAACAACGCAACACACATACAACACCGCTCTCACCCCCCGCCATACCCAGACAACACCCAGAACATTTACAGCCCCTACACAAACACTTGGTAACTACACACAACAACATCTACATATATATATATATATAACAAAAATCATACATTAACTACACAATACGTAAATTCTAGAATACCCGATGCGTAGAATCCGGCCACCTTCTAGTGTATATATATATATATATATATATATACATTGTATATATTAATATCATTATTACAAATTTTGATGCAAGTTCCCCTGTTGCGTTTGGTATTTAAAAAAACATGTAAATGTTGTTTCAGGAGAACTTGCAGCAGAATGTCTATCTATATAATAAATATATATATATATATATATATATATATATATATATATATATACAGTACAGACCAAAAGTTTGGTCACACCTTCTCATTCAAAGAGTTTTCTTTATTTTCATGACTGAAAATTGTAGATTCACATTGAAGGCATCAAAACTATGAATTAACACATGTGGAATGAAATACTTAACAAAAAAGTGTGAAACAACTGAAAATATGTCTTATATTCTAGGTTCTGCAAAGTAGCCGCCTTTTACTTTGATTACTGCTTTGCACACTCTTGGCATTCTCTTGATGAGCTTCAAGAGGCAGTCACCGGAAATGGTCTTCACTTCACAGGTGTGCCCTGTCAGGGTAATAAGTGGGATTTCTTGCCTTCTAAATGGGGTTGGGACCCTCAGTTGAGTTGTGCAGACATCTAGTGGATACACAGCTGATAGTCCTACTGAATAGACTGTTAGCTGCTTTTTTCTTGCCATAATACAAATTCTAAGTAAAGAAAAACGAGTGGCCATCTTTACTTTAAGAAATGAAGGTCAGTCAGTCTGAAAAATTGGGAAAACTTTGAAAGTGTCCCCAAGTGAAGTGGCAAAACCCATCAAAAGCTACAAAGAAACTGGCTCACATGAGGACCGCCCCATGAAAGGAAGACCAAGAGTCACCTCTGCTGCGGAGGATAAGTTTATCCGAGTCACCAGCCTCAGACAGCAGCTCAGATTAGAGACCAGGTCAATGCCACACAGAGTTCTTGCAGCAGACACATCTTTAGACAACTGTTAAGAGGAGACTTTGTGCAGCAGCCTTCATGGTAAAATAGCTGCTAGGAAACCACTGCTAAGGACAGGCAACAAGCAGAAGAGACTTGTTTGGGCTAAAGAACACAAGGAATGGACATTAGACCAGTGGAAATCTGTGCTTTGGTCTCAACAGTCCAAATTTGAGACCTTTGGATCCAACCACCGTGTCTTTGTAGAAAAGGTGAACGGATGGACTCTACATGTCTGCTTCCCACCGTGAAGCATAGAGGAGGAGGTGTGATGGTGTGGGGGTGCTTTGCTGGTGACACTGTTGGGGATTTATTCAAAATTGAAGGTATACAGAACCAGCATGGCTACCACAGCATCTTGCAGCGGCGTGCTATTCCATCCGGTTTGCGTTTTGTTGGACCATCATTTATTTTTCAACCGGACAATGACCCCAAACACACCTCCAGGCTGTGTAAGGGCTATTTGACTAAGAAGGAGAGTGATGGGGTGCTATGCCAGATGACCTGGCCTCCACAGTCACCAGACCTGAACCCAATCGAGATGGTTTGGGGTGAGCTGGACCGCAGAGTGAAGGCAAAAGGGCCAACAAGTGCTAAGCATCTCTGGGAACTCCTTCAAGACTGTTGGAAAACCATAAGCTCAACAAGAGAATGCCAAGAGTGTGCAAAGCCGTAATCAAAGCAAAAGATGGCTACTTTGAAGAACCTAGAATATAAGACATATTTTCAGTTTTTTCACACTTTTTTAAGTATTTCATTCCACATGTGTTAATTCATAGTTTTGATGCCTTCAATATGAATCTACAGTTTTCAGAGTCATGAAAATAAAGAAAACTCTGTGAATGAGGAGGTGTGTCCAAACTTTTGGTCTGTACTATATATATATATATTACTGTGTATATATATATATGTATGTATATATACTAGAAGGTGGCCCGATTCTACGCATCGGGTATTCTAGAATTTACGTATTGTGTAGTTAATGTATGATTTTTGTTATATATATATATATAGATGTTGTTGTGTGTAGTTACCAAGTGTTTGTGTAGGGGCTGTACATGTTCTGGGTGTTGTCTGGGTGTGACGGGGGGTGAGAGCGGTGTTGTATGTGTGTTGCGTTGTTTGTGGAGCGCTGTGTGTCTGTAGCGTTGTGTGTTGCGCGATTTGTGTGGTTGTGGTGTGTTTTGGGAGGAGGTATGTTTTGTGCAATGTGTGTGTTGTGCGGTATGTGCGTATATTTGTGTGTGCCACGGTGTTTGTGTGTTGGGTGTTGTGTGTGTGCAGCGTTGTCTGTGTGTGTGGGTGTCTGTGTAGAGCAGTTGTTTGTGGTTCCCAGTGTGTGTGTGTGGTGTGTTGTGCAGTGCGCGCGCGCGTGTGTGTGTGTGTGTGTTGGGGGGAGGTGTGCACTTCCCATCGTGCTCCATCCCCCATGCAGCACACTCCCCATCGTGCTCCATCCCCCATGCAGCACACTCCCCATCGTGCTCCATCCCCCATGCAGCGCACTCCCCATCGTGCTCCATCCCCTATGCTGCGCACCCCCCATCGTGCTCCATCTCCCATGCTGCGCACTCCCAAACGTGGTCCATCCGCCATGCTGCGCACTCCCAAACGTGCTCCATCCGCCATACTCCGCACTCCCCATCGTGCTGCATCCCCCATGCTGCGCACTCCCAAACATGCTCCATCCGCCATGCTGCGCACTCCCAAACGTGCTCCATCCGCCAT